>NC_092334.1:319065625-319380000 GCF_046630445.1 Rutidosis leptorrhynchoides
AAAATTCAATTGATTATAACTTCTAATCCGTTCATCGAAACCATTCGATATCTAAAGGAAAAGTTCTTAATTTTTCGCTAGCTTTCCAAGGACATGCATATCTTATACCTTATCTCAACTGCAAGTGTAACTAATTCAATATTCAACCTAACCTATCTAAGGGCAATATCAAAAGTACAAGCATGCATAATCCTAAATACTCGAGCACTAGTCAGGGATACACTATTAGTATGTAAAAGTTAAATTATGAGTACTCACATATCAATATTGAGATTCAATATTGCAGGAAAGGTACGTAGACGCAACAGAAATGATAAACACTATATTGACCTCACGAGCATACCCATGAACCATACTCAATCATCTCCATAGCTATAACCCATAATTTCCTTAATCCTATCCTACTCGAAAAACAATTTTGAAATCACTCGAACATCACTCCGTCGTAATATTTTTTGTATACTAATAATATCTTGAAATAATACAGAGTAAATATATATATGTAAATCGATTGAGAGAGTTTAGAGAACAATATTTTCAAGTTTCTATGAAATAATGAAACCTATTGAATTCTATTTATAATAGATTTTTGAATTATTAAAGTATGAATTATTAAAGTAAATTATTAAAGTATGAATTATTAAAGTGAATTATTAAAGTATAAATTATTAAAGTGAATTATTAAAGTATGAATTATTAAAGTGAATTATTAAAGTATGAATTATTAAAGTGAATTATTAAAGTTAAAGTAAAGTAAAAATAAAGTAAAGGTAAAGTTTAAGTATAGTAAAAGTATAAAACTATGTACGTATAATACGCGTATAAATATATATAATATTAATTTAAATCGTTATATATATTTAATAAAATAAAATATAAATATCGTTATCTTTATCATACTAGTTAAGTAATGAGTTGTCAAAAGTGGTTCTAGATATTTATAAAAGTTATATACGTTTTAATAATAAAGTTCTTTTTAAACTGAAAACGTTTTTTTTTTACGTTTGAAACTAAATAGATCAATCGAGTCTTTATGAGATTCAATCTTCCACTATCCTTTGTCTAGTTCTCAATTATTGACAATTTGTTCTTATTTATAAATCACTTTACCATTTTCCGAATATTGTTAAAATGGAAAGATTTCTCAAATCAACGTGGGCCTTTCAACAGAGACTTGTAATCATAATTCAATATATCTGATAATTCAATCATTTGATCTTATCTTCTAATTCCATTGATAAACATTTTGAAACAGATACAATCATATAAAGTATTTAATCTAATAGTTTGTTTACGTTTCAAGTTATAATATATATACACATATACATATATAATCATATTCGTTCAATGGTTCATGAATCGTTGGAACTTGGTGGAGGTTGAATGAATGTATGAACATAGTTTAAAATTCTTGCAATTTAACTTAACAAATATTGCTTATCGTGTCGGAAACATATAAAGATTAAAGTTTAAATTTGGTTGGAAATTTCCGGGTTGTCACAATACGCACCGCAGGCACTGAGGGATACCAACAATAATGAGTGATGAAGTATTAATTCATTATTTCATTTACGTTGAAGAAATATTCAGTGGCGATTATGTAATCTCTAAAGTTTTAGGGATTATTCATTTCTAGTTCCAACCGTAACCAAATGAGATTAATATAATATTAACTCATTAAATCCATATTACATCTGAAGAAAATATACATACATATATTTTCATAAAGACTGTAATAAAAATTCTTTTGTACAAAATATTACTTGTGAAATTTTATTTTAACGGGTAGGTAATACTCGAGAAATACTTAAGTTCACATTAATATGTTACACTGTACATTTTCAATGATGTTTCGACAATCGTTAATTATACTCTCTCCTTTCATAGCAATATACATCATTTCACAAAATTCAAGACAACCATTTTCCATACCAATTCAATTACATATTCTGATTTTGACAGATCAAAATTCAAGTCAAGATTTAAGAAGTGCCATCAATCTTAAATTCCTACATCCTTCAAAATCATACTTTAAATTCAAACTATAATAGAACATCACTTTCATTCACAGAACTCATAAAGATATTTGTATCATTCAAGATTCACGACGAATTCATTATACGGATATTGACGATGACAATCTGCGTTTACCCTTCAAAATTCTTAAAAACATCTCAACTAAGGAACAATCGAGAGAATGAACCAATCACACGATACATACGAAGAATATATGCATATAGATATGCATTCGGAGGACACTTGAACCTAAGCAAAGGTTCAACACGTATCCGTGCCAGATCCTTTAGCATTATTATTATCCAAAATAACTATACAATCCCTTTTCAAAATAGCGAATTTTATCACAGCTCTAAAAAGACAACTTCGACTTTTCATCCGGAGTAGCCTTATTATAACCTTGATATATACGTTATCTTTTCGCCATCGTTACTGGAGAACCTTTTATATTCCACCACATTAGTATTAAGCTTACCATCAACTTTATTGCTCTTTGACTTAAATCTCTCTGAAAGATCACTATAAAATCTTGTCATGTACCCATCTACATCTTGTAACAATAATTGTCATACCAAACCCCAGGAAGCATCAATAATTATTCTTGAATCTCACATCATTTCTGCATATACATATAACGTTATTTCCTGGAATTATAATTCTGAAATCCGGAATAGCACTTCAGCCTACGAATCAGTACTATGAAGTTTTGAAAAAGCTGAATGAAGCAGCAGAAACTGTAGACAACCGTGACAGTCAAAAGTTGATGATAAAGAATATTGTGTTAGCAAAGCACGGAAAAAGAGAAGGTTTGGAACTGGAAAACGGATTGAGCAAACCCTGAAGGAGGCTGTGGACAAATCACAAGGACAAAATCTACCTTCAAAGAATCCAAATGATTCGGTGTCTGCTAAAATCCTTAGCAAATACCTTGCTCCTTACTCTAAAACCCTTGCGGACAATATTCTTCATCATCCTCTTATCTTAAATATTCTAAGATATCATCGTATCTTCCATTATAAATATCCTTCATATTTCTGAAGATATTTTCATAACCATTCTTATCTGAAATCATTTATTCCTTCGCATTATCTGTATCACATCATAAAGAAAACTATTTTAGTTTCTAAATATCTACAACCTCTGAGTGTAAATTATGAATGTTTTTGAAGTAATGTTGGGAACTGAAGCATGAGTTAGTATAATATAATGACACTTGATCAACGTGATTATATTACAGTAAGTCATGCTGAGTTTCTAAATAGAACGTAATGATTTACAGACCATAACATCATCATGTGCCATGTTACATGACTCTTACATTCAATCTAATCTCTAAACATATCAAGAACATATTCTATTGATAGTTCTATCTTTTCCTTTGGATTCTGGTAATTTTACACAAGTCAAATTGTGCTATTACAATTTCTCTCTTAGAGCATTAGCTATGTTCATTCCGAATTTCATATCTATGAATTCTAGACCATTATTCGCTTGACTTGAAGTCGGGAAAAGAAGACGGAAGCATGAAACTCCAAAATATAAGGAAAAATATAAGCACGAAGACAATGCAGAAATTACAAACTGTGTATATCGATGCGTATAGCAATATAAAGACATGGGAAAACTAAGAACACTATAAACCCAAGAGCATATGAGAAATTAATGGATTCCTCTGGTGGAAGATGAAAAAGAAGATTGACAGATGTGATTGTCAAGTATATATCAAGAATTAAAACTGGCTGGAGCATATTGACGAATGTTTTGGAAGTACGAAGAAAGGAAGAAAGTATAAAATATGGGAGATGTGGAAATAAGGAAACGTAGGAGGTTGATTTCTAGTAAAATATCCGACAGAGAAATCGAGACAGATTATTGCATTAAATCGAAGAGGATCATAATTTCCTTAATCGCCGAAGAATCAAATCTTATATAGATTACAAAGATTTTCTTTAATCCGGAGATCAACCGTGATGACGTCAAAAGATAAGGCGAATCCCTATTTTCTCATTTCACTCTTTTACGATAGCTTCACTTATACGTTTCGAGTAATCGAATTATTTTATCCATATTTCTCAATCATGATAAAACCCTATGAATCAACTTATATTCGTCATAATAACATTCTTATTGTTAGCCATGACAACCTCGATCAAATTTCGGGACGAAATTTCTTTAACGGGTAGGTACTGTGAAGACCCGGAAATTTCTGACCAAATTTAAACTTAATCTTTATATAATTCCGACTTGATAAGCAATGAATTTTAATAAATCTTGAACCTCCGGAAAGAGTTTTACACAAGCTTTTGGTCACCCTTTTATTCCGACGATTCACGAACGTCATAACTTGATTTAATTGTTTAATGTTTAATTATTGTGTATATATATATGGATTTATATATATTTAACTTGAAAATATGATAATTAAATATCTCATTAATTATATATTAACAAAGTATTATATATATATATTTTCATACTACTAATTTAAAGAGTTTTCAAACAATATACATGTTACTATTTAAACGATGTAATTAACTTATGATAAAATGTATTTACATATAATGTATTACGAGAGTAAATACATCCTTACAAGTATTGAATACACTTTATAATATACCAATACATATAAAGGATAGCTATACTCATATTTCCGTTCAATTTTCTCAAGAATTCTACTCGCATTCATACGGTATTTTTACACGTATTATACACAGCTTCTAGAAGTATTTACTATTGGTATATACCAATAGAAATCTGCAATTATTTGTGTAATATGTCATCCATGACCTAATCAATTTAATATGTCATGCATGACTTAATACAATTTAACTTATCTTAGATATTTTCACTAAAAGCCAAAATTATAAGCTTATAAATAAGGACCATTTTAACTCATTTTTACTCCACATTTTCTTAAACTAAAAACACACACTTGAATGATCTCATATCATACTTTAATCTCAGAAACTTTCCTCTTCATAATCAAGGTAAAATACTTCTCAAAATCCTTGGTCAATTCCTTGTATAGTTGCTATTTTATTATATACTTATAAAACTTGTAAAAATTAGAACTTGTTTTGGTGAACACCAAGCTTGTTTGAAAAAATAATATAATCTTTCTAACATAACTCTATTAACACTTATTTATATGTATTATGATATTATATTAAGTTAATATAAGAACTTATAACTTGTACATATGAAGAACACCTTGAAACTTAACAGATATCCTTTAATCTCTATTCGGTAAAAAGCGGGCTGTTTTGGGTTGGGAATTAAAAACCTATCTTAGACTTTGAGTTCGAGGCTAAGACTTTGGAAATATTTTAATAGATGAAAATAAGACTTCCAGTATTTTTTTCATGATTTTAGACAAAGTGAAAGTATTTTATCAAAAATCATATATTGGGTGGATGCCGGGATTTTTCCAAATCTGTCCACCAACACAAAAAGAGGGTAAAGCTCTAAAAATTATTACTTAGGATGAACTTTTCGAATTAGTTTTATAAAATTTACTTCTTACGGAATCCATAGCAATTTGATTCACTTTAAACGGAGCTGTAATGAATATTTGGCGAGCAAAACAAAATCTGCTAAAATTAACGTTGTATGGACGAAATTTATATTATAAAAACTATATTAACCATATCCTTGTTAACTTTTCCTCTATCGTATATATATATTTGGACATGTTATCAGTAGTATAACAGAATATTATAATCTTGGTTAATTCTGTGATTGTATATATGTATAATAATATTCTTGGTACGTCCTAACACAATAAGTATACAATACGTTTTGATAAATCCTAAGACAATACGTACACAATACGTCTTAGTTAATTCTAAGACAATATGTATACAATATGTCTCTGGATTGATGCAAATACAATATGTATACAATACGTCATGGGGTAATTCTAAGATTATATATATATATATACTGATTATTGGACTGTTTGACTTTTTGGACTATTTTGGACTACTAACAAAGGACTACTAACAATGGACTACTAACATAAAATGTTAAAAATTATTATATAAGTATTCTATGAACTTGCTTTATTTTATTCATATGTCGTATTATTATCTGAATCGTTATTATTGTTATAGGTTCGTGAATCCAAGGACGACGGTCATATTTTTAATAAGTTGAAAACTTATTATTAATATACTTTTACTACTGTGAGTATATAGTCCCATTTTAAAACTCTAAAAATATTTTGGGATAAGAATACATGCATTTTATGTTTTACGCCATGGACACAAGTACTTAAAATATATTCTACGTTGAGTTGTACCACATTGCATATCTTCCCTAATAGCTTGGTAACTAATATTTACATGTTGTAAGAACATGTAAGCGCGAATCCTATTGATAGATCTATCGGGTTTGATAACCCCAACTGAGCTAGTCGTTCTAGTATCGTAAACGGTTGCATAGTACTTCATTTTTACTACACTTGGTACAGTGTAGGTATATTTCATAATAAAGGGAATATGCCACATTAATGGTTAAGTATGGTTACCGAAGCGCTCATCAACTTATAGAATACTTTTATACACTTGCGAGTGTACATATATTTATAACTATGAAATCTTGTGGTCTATATTTATATCGATGCTAAACCTATATATCTCACCAACCTTTGTGTTGACTGTTTAAGCATGTTTATTCTCAGGTCTTTAAGAAAGTCTTCCGCTGTTGCATTATCTGAGCAAGCTGGGCATGGAGTCTCATACTTTTATTTAGATAAAGTGTTGCATTCAATAAAACCTTTGTCATGTATTATATTCGACTGTTACGTCACGTGTGTAATATTTGGAAACCGCTGTATTTTGGGGATTATTTCTTAAATAATCGCCCACTTGTTTAAAACATGCATTATGTATAATAATGATGTGCTTTTTATGAAACGAATGTAATATTTTCTAAAACGTATCATATAGAGGTCAAATACCTCGCTATGGGACCAATGAGAACGTACTGCGTTTATAGTAATATGGACGGGTCGTTTCATCGTCACACAATGGTCCTCAAACATACGTTCCAATACGACTTCCGCCACATTTATCGTAAATCTCGAAGATTGTTCCACTTATCAAATACACAAGTGCACACATTCCGAGACATGCAACGCACACAACATTCGAAAACTACTACAAACACTTAGCATACATGGAAACATCACGCGTTCTTCCAATTCCTCTAGGAAATTCTTCCCAACGAATCACCCACAGTCACTAGACCGTCCCCCGCGGCCTGATCAAATCCACAAATCCGAGCACTAAAACTTGATCAATCCCTCACATCGGGAAAAACTCAACCAATCTCGTACCGAGATATCAACCCTTTAGCGTACCCTTACCAAGTACAATGCTAATAGCAACCACGTTCCAATATAAGATCAACAACCAAAACGATGAAGACCGCATAAAAACTAATCCTTACGGATTACACTTACCACTTAACATCCCTTGTAGTGCGCAACACTACTAATATGCAACTATCATAAAATCGTAAGAAAACGACTAAATCCTCTAGCGTCCCAAACGAATATGGCAACGCTAAACCCAAGGTGTACAAAAGCGGCTATTGTCACACCCGTAACAACATGTGATCGAAACACGGATATCGCATCACTAATCACACCAAGATGGCCGAAACAACCCGAGCCTAAACATATATGGAGGATGATCGAAACAACCCGAACCTTAGTGAATTCGCAACAACCCGAAATTCACCAACCCAATCCATATTTCCTACACCGAAATGACCGTACAACCCGAGTCATTGTGAATACGCGCAAACCGATATTCACTACCTCTACTACATAGTATAACCGAGGATGGCCGTGCTAACCGAGCCTTAGTGAATTTGAACAACCCGACATTCACTACCTCAAACTATGAGTCCAACCAATAGGGACAATCATACTACCCTAAATATTGTGAATACGAACAACCCGATATTCACGTCCCACAACACAACACATGAATGGTACTCCCATTCCAATAACGTTATATCATGCCGATATAGCACTACTCCTAACACAAATATCCATTAGTGTACTTGACACCGCGTAACACTAACCCCAGGTGGTGTCTTATCACCGCGACTAACCCATCCATCACGACAATGTGGTGTCTTAACACCGCGACTAACCCACATGTCACTAACTCTGGAGTGGTGTCTTAACGCCGCGACTACCCCATGTTTTACGCTGCACAACTAAATACATTATTCCACTCACTTGGAATCCTTGCACACGCATCATACGTACGTGTACACAACGCCATCACAATCGAGCAAGAACTACCTATATCGCACATAGGCACAAAACAATAATTCTCTAGAAGAGAATCCGATACGCATATGCCTTAACTAAGGGAATTCACCTTGCTCGTCAAACACGTCCATTATCTCTCAATGAGTTTCACCATATTACCACCTCGGTGATAATTTAAATCCAAAAGCATAAGTACAATTAAACCAAAGTTGAACCCTACCACAAATCGACCAATCTAGGTCCCGACACTAATTCCGGATCTACTATGAGCATTATCCGAAATCTCACACTAAAATCTCCTAGTGTGGGATTGTAACTCCCCCACTTGAAACTACGTTCCAAAGCCCCATCGTCGTGGTAACATCATCCGCGATAATTACCACTCTCCGATATACGTGACCAATCTCTCCATCGGTCATAACACTCGAATTCTCATGAAATTCATTTCGCACACTAGAAATGACGCTCACCGTCACCCGTTGGCTTTATTTAAACAACGACACAAAACCAACACAACACGCACCTTGTACAACTGTACAATGCTACCGAAATGTAGACTTTTCTAACAATTGGGTTCACACGACCCATCACCATATCTTGCTCCAACCTTGAGCATACGAAGGATTTTAACCTATCCTTCATCAATTCGAACGAAGCGTTTACCACAAATTACACAAACTTTATTCTTGCAATCCTCCGATTGCCATAGCTTGTCACATTTCCACCTAGTCACTCATGTACCTAAGGGTTTCCATAGGGTACCCTAAGTACAATGTAACCGCAACACCATCGGAGTCGAACACCACGCTAGTAGGTATGAAAAAGGAAACTAACATAGCGTCACGTAGGCTCCATTACCAACATACGTCGAGATCAAACACTAGATCTCAAGGGTTCTATCTACCCGACGAACCTCATGGTTCACCATCTTCAACACAAAAGCGAACACACACTCACAACCAAACACCAAAGCTCATTCCCATGGCTTGGTAGAAATGTTTCCCAAACACTAAGTAATGCTTGGTTGGACCAAGTCTTACGCCCTTCGTCCGCCAATTAAAACGTCACCATAGGGAAATTCCACTAGGAACGTCACCCATAACGAAATATGTACAACGCAATGCTTTCAACAAACTCGTACTCATCGTCACATAATATGCGACGACCTGGAAATTTTTGACCAAATTTAAACTTGATCTTTATATGATTTCCGACACGATAAGCAAAGTCTGTAATGTTAAAGTCTCAAAAACTTTGAACTTTGTTCATGTATTCAATTACCCTTTAACTATTTCCGACAATTCACGAACAACTATTTGTAAGTAGATAAATATATATTTCAATATATATAAATATGTATATATTTGAAGTCTAAATTTAAAATACTATATGTTTTAGTTAACTATGTAAAATAAAAATAAAATATAATTACTAAAATAAATACATATATATAAAGTATATTAAAAATAAATATTTAATAATTGTAATACTCGTTTGAGGTTCTGATTGATTTTAACAAGTTAAATTCAAACTTATATGATTTTAAAATTAACGGTGATCCGAAAATGAGTTATATAAACTATAGGCTTATAAAAAAATTATAAATAGGAACTATTTGTTTAATTTTAAAAATTTTTATATTTTACTTGGGATTGGGAGTAAATAATTAAAGTAATTTTTATTTAATAATTAATGATCAAATTTTATACCATAATGACCAAAATAAATAAATATGGTTAACTTAAAAATATGGGGATTTTCCTGAACACTTTTATTCACCACTGAGTAACAACGGACTACGAAATCCAGTCCGTGAATGAAATAGTAAACCAATAGTAATAGGCGGCTAATAGATTACACGTTTTTATTCTTAATATTATTATTAATATTGTTAAACTATATATTTCTTTTCTCGTTGAATTTAATATATGTAAAGGGATTAGATGATTGATAATTGATTACTGTGTTTGTATGCTTATATATGTAATGAATCCATTTATCTGTCATTGATATATTATATAAACACAAGTGTTTCATGATATACTATATTCACTGCACTTATTATATCTATATTTTCTCTTCCTTCTCTATTGGCACCATTACTATCTTTAACTCCCTATATTCATGGAAGACCACTATCAATTCAACATCCGAACTCACTTTCGATTTAACAAGTTCAACCAACTCACTTCAACTCAAAGCAAGAAGGAAGTTCATTTCCAACTTTGATCTTTTATCAATCACCTTCTACGCTTCTTATTTTCTATTTTAGTTTCAAACCGCCACCACCCATTTAACAACTTTCACCCACTTCAAACCTTAGATATAGAACCATCATAATCAAACATGATTGTTAATACCGTTACTATTTTATACTCGAAGATCACAGCCACCATTAATGAAAACTCACCCAAATAGCAACTCACCTTTTTCTGTTTCTGAACACACCGTCAATATTACAGCTGCAAACAACTCATCTGTTTTCTTGCTATTATAGGTCTGTATAAATTTTTTTTGTTTGTTATCGTAAACCCACAAAAGCCTGCAACCTTGCTGTTTTATTAGTCACTACAATCAACCATATGTTTTCCTCCTATTTCGTTTCTTTATTTTTTTTCTTTTCAAACTTAACCCACGCAACTCAACTATCAATTCCCATGGCTTATTATTATTCGATAAAATCAGCTTGTTTCCCTTATCTGTTATGATTACAAAACCAAACCAACCCATCCTTGTTTCGCTACCACCCTCTACCATCGATCATCAAATCCAATCAAAACCCACATTGGACTGCTATTACTATACCGTCTGTGAGGCTGCACCTGCCTGAATCCATTCTATCTCTTTATTATATTTTTCGACCCATAATCCTCACCATCAGACCACAACAAGTTGCTACAGCTACTGCTATTTTCTTTCTGTTTCGATTTCTGTTTCAAACAAAGAACGAGAAGGAGAGATGGATTGTTGCACATCTGATAAATTTTTTCTTGCTTTTCTTTTCTGTCGCTATTACCCAACACCGACACTCTTTAAATTGTTTGATGAATCATGATGGAACGAAAACGTGATGATGAGCTGTAAAAGAAGATGGTGATATTTAAAAGAAAAAATATCGATAAGGATTGAAAAAAATTTCTTTTCCTTTTGTGTTGTCGACTCCTGCTTTATGATCCCACCTGAACACCGATTTTCTTTTAGGTCTTGGGTCAATTATTGATCAAGGTGGGCTGTTGGATTAAAGATTCTGAAGTGGGCTTTCATTACTGTTTGAATTTTCCCCGAGGGCCTATGTTAGTTTCCTGTTGGGCCGGTGGCCTATTTCGTTTTTCAGTTAGGCCATGATATAGTTGCTTCATTGGGCCGATAACTCATATAGTAATCGTGTATTTTTTTTAAAGATGATGAATTTAATATGCACTGTTAGAAGAATTAGATTGTGATAAGTGATGATTATGATTAATGTTTTGATAATAATAAAGATTTAAAGTGAAGAAGATTATAGTAGCAACAATGATGAATAATACAATGATAATAATATGATGCTAGATAATAAGATGATAAGTTGATAATTTTTAGGATTAGGGTATGATATCGATAATGATACATAAAGATAGAATGATGATAGTATGAGAAAGGTGCGAAGATATCATGTGATGATGATAGTGGTTATACGAATATATGATGATGATTATGAATCAAGTATGTGATGATGATGATAGTAATTGATTAAAAACGATGGTGATGATAGTCAATATGATTATGCTTATGATTATGATGGTTATGTTGAATCTTATCGATTAATTCGAAGAAGAAAGAAGAAACAAATAAGAAATATGTTAAATGAAATTAAAGTATAGATTATAATAGAAAATGAGAAGTAGATGAATGGTTAGGAGGGTGTGAGTTTGAACGAGATGTTACGGGTCATGTATATTTTAGGGTGGTAATAATTTCAGAAGTACACGAACAAAGGGATGGTTAAGACTGTTATCGGGTTAGCGGGACGTCGCGGGTTCAAACCCGGACTTAGGCTTTTTAAGAACTACTTCTTTGAGGTAGTTTACTTATTACTCATTATTATTATTATTATTATTATTATTATTATTATTATTATTATTATTATTATTATTATTATTATTATTATTATTATTATTATTATTATTATTATTATTATTATTATTATTATTATTATTATTATTATTATTATTATTATTATTATTCTTATTATTATTATTATTCTTATTATTATTATTATTATTATTATTATTATTATTATTATTATTATTATTATTATTATTATTATTATTATTATTATTAATTATTATTGTTATTAGGTTATTACAAATATTAAAAATATAATTATTAGTATAATTCATACAATTATTATTTTTATCATTGTTGTTAGTATTAGTAATATCATTATTATTATTATTATTACTATTAATATTATTATCATTAGTATTAAAATAACTAATAAATTTTTTGTTATTATTATTATTATTATTAACATTAGTATTAGTATTAAAATTATTATCAATATTATTATGATTTTTATCATTATTATTTATTAATAACATAAGTTTCATTATTAACAATATCATTTTTAATATTAGTATTATCATTATTAATAAAGCTATCATTATTATTATTATTATTATTATTATTATTATTATTATTATTATTATTATTATTAATAAATCATTATTTTCAAAACTATAATATTTAACGAATAAATGTTATGTATATAAAATATACTTATTACATATACTATAACTATATTAATATTACATATACATTATATATTAAACCTAATAACATTATTTACATAAATATTTACATATAACCAATATTTGACTTATCAATATAATACTAATTATATAGATATATATATGTATTAATATAAATATATGTATAAATATTAATATACAATATATATATATATATGTATATATATATATATATATATATATATGTATATATATATATATATATATGTATATATATATATATATATGTATATATATATATATATATATATATATATATATATATATATATATATATATATATAACTTTTAAAATAGCAAATATATGACTAAATTAAAAAAATAACATATATAAACTAGTTGGATTACGATTACATGTTAATTATATGTTTTAATATATATAACTGATATAGGTTCATGAATCCGAGGCCAACCTGCAAATTGTTCAGTTCAGTCGTATGCAAATTTTTTAACTACAAAATATCGTATAGTGAGTTTCATTTGCTCCCTTTTTAAATGCTTTTGCAATATATATATTTTGGGACTGAGAATACATGCGCTTTTATAAATGTTTGATGAAAAAGACACAAGTAAATGAAACTACATTCTATAGTTGAATGATCAAGATCGAATATGCCCTTTTTAGCTTTGTAGCCTAAGAATTAGGGAACTGACCCCTAATTGACGCGAATTCTAAAGATAGATCTATGGGCACTCCCAAGCCCCAGTCAGGGAATTTGTACTGCTTTAGTACTTCGATTTTATCATGTCCGAAGGGAGTCCCGAAATGATGGGGATATTCTATATGCATCTTGTTAATGTCGGTTACCAGGTGTTCACCATATGAATGATTTGTATCTCTATGTATGGGATGTATATTTATGAAAATTGAAAATATGAAATCTTGTGGTCTATTAAAATGATGGAAATGAATATTTATGATAAACTAATGAACTCACCAACCTTTTGGTTGACACTTTAAATCATATTTATTCTCAGGTATGAAAGAAATCTTCCGATGTGCATTCGCTCATTTTAAAGATTTTACATGGAGTCGTTCATGGCATATAAAGGTCAGAACCTCGCAATGGGAGCATCTGTTGAAGACTTCGTCCAGGTGGATTAGGACGGGTCGTTATAGGTGGTATCAGAGCTAGTTTAATCTGTGTCATCGGCTTAATCGTAGAGGGGGTTCTCACAGTGTTACCTGTGACGAAGCATTGGCTCTTACTCCTCACGGTCCGAATATGGTTGGTTTTGCCGAGAGGCAGGGCCGTAAAATCAGTGTCGGAGGTACACTAAGTGGTCACCAGGCGGTTAGCTGGGAATGCACTGGGTGGGATGTGTGGTGTCCCCAACTGAGTTATAGGTGGTATCAGAGCGGTGGTCTTAGCGAACCAGGTCTTGCAATAGTGAGTCTGGACTTCGACCTAGTAATTTTTAGGATACATTAATGAGTCTAGACTTGGATCTTGTCTGCATGTTAAAAGTTTGCATATCATTCCTTGTCGCAAAATATCTACTTATCATTTCAGTCTCGACACGTCTTATTGCAATTATTGCATAGATGATGTATAGACAAATTCATATCCCATCACATTAGACCTTGTCTGACACATTTCCTTAATTCCCTCCGTAATTTACGGGATCTTTTGTACTATATATAGGTATTATATGTAATTAGAATGTCATCCGATATCCGAAAATCATTTCATATCAAAAACCCTCTAACTGACCGTGTAAGATGGATCCTGTACAAAGTTCGAGTTCCTATAGTTCAGAAGGCGATTCTGAAGACTCTAAAGATAGTATGACCGAAGTGCCCCAACTGGTTCACTATACTTCTTTCTGGAGGAAATGGGGATGAGTTCGAGACATACTCACTCGCTGGAGAAATGAAGAGGGAGAACCCTACCTCGAACCAAACTTACCTCCCAACATCGGAGAACTGACGCACTCACCGGACAACCAATTCGCAATACCATTTTCACAATCTTTGCCAGAATATTTTGCCTCGAAGAACGCATTCATAGAGTTATGTTGGTGATTCAACCTCTACTCCCGACTACTAATCAAGTAGGGTTAGTGGAAGAAGTCAGGGATCTTCGTGCTAGGGTTGAAGAAAGAATGGAGTCTCTAGAAAATACAGTACGCAATTTGGAAGATAGGCTTACGTCTACTGCACCAACATCAGTAACAGTACCACCAACAACCCAAGCCTCAATATCACAAGCCTGTTTTAGAGATTATGTATTCTAGTTCTAACGGTAAAATCAAATGAGATTAATATCATACTGACTCATTAAATCCATGATTACATCTGAAGAAAATATATATGTAAGTATATTTTCATAAAGATTGTAATTAAAAATTCTTTTGTACAAATTGTTAATCGTGAAAATATTTTAACGGGTAGGTAATACCCGATAAATATTTAGATTTCACATTAATAAGTTACACTGTATATTATTCCATTCAGATTCAGTAGTCATTAACAATACTGCTCAAATCCACATATATACGTATCCGTTAACCAAAGAACAACTATTTTCATTCAAATTCAGTTTCATATTCGGATTTTGGCCGATCAGAATCCAAGTCAAGATTTGACAAGTGGCATAATGAAGAAAATAATGGACAAAATAAAATTGATTAGTAACCAATTAATTAATTACGTAAAATATCTTCATCATCTTCTGATATTAAATAAATTTAAATTCTAAGATTATATATTGGACTATTGGACTATTGGACTATTGGGCTATTGGATTGTTAGACTATCAACATTGGACTATTAACATTAGACAATTAAAAAGTATTAAAAGAGTAGGAAATATTAATTATATAACATTTTGATTTAAAATATCGTTAATAAGTTACATTTTCTACAATTAAACATTTCTTCAAGTTTCTACATGATTCCATCTTAAACATCATTCATATATTGACGATTACCATCTTTGTTCAAACCCTTCAAAATTCTTGAAAACACCTCAAATTTATACTCAACCATTCAGATTCGTTAACCTTGAGAATGCTGCTGAAGCAGCAAAACTGTTGATGGTCTTAATGGCCAAAAGCTTGATACTAAAGAATAGTGTGTTGAAAAGGCTCAGATTTAGAAGTGAAAAATGGATTGAGCAAACCATGAAGGAGACCGAGGACAAATACAAGGACCAAACACTATATTCAAAGAATCCAGATAATTCTGTATCCGATGAAATCTTTAGAGAATATCTTGCTCTGTACCCATGTTAAATCCTGTGGAAAATCTTTCTTCATCAACCTTCGATCTTAGAAATTCTGAAAATATTATCATAAGTATCTTCAATATTTCTGAGGATATCTTCATAAATATCTTTGTCCGAAATTATCTATCTCTTCATGGTATCTATATTACATCATAAAATAAAATGTTTTAGTTTCTAAATTCGATAACCTTCGAGTTTAAATTATGAATGGTTTATGGAGAAGTGTTGGGAATTGAAGCATGAGTTAGTATAATATAATGACGCCCGGCCAATGTGATTATATTACAGTAAGTCATGCTGAATTTCTAATGGAACGTGATGATGGTTCACAGACCTTACCCTCATCATGTGTCATGTTACATGACTTTACATTCTATTTAACCACTAAACATATCAAGAACATATTTTCTTGATATTTTTATCTCTCCGTGATTCAGGTAATTTGACAAATCAAATCGTGCTATTACCTTTCTTTTTCTGCATGGTATATTATGATCATTTGAAACTTCATACCTACGAATCTGAAACGTTTTAATCGATTTACTTAAGGTCGGGAAGAGAAAACAGAAGCATGGAGCTTCAAAATCTAAATAGGAGTATAAATCACAGCAAATAGAGAGATTATTAACCGTGGATGTCAATAATTATGAAAATACAGATGCAAGGAAGGATTATGAAAACCACTACCCCAGGGGCGAAGTAGAAGTAAATAAATTCCTCCGGTGGGAGTTGGAATAGAAGGATGATTGTTGTGATACTCAGAATGAGGTCAAGAATCAGAACTGGATTAAGCATTTTCACAATCTTTTGGAAGTATGAATTGAGAAAGAAAGTATAGGGTTGGTGAAAATAATGGAACAAAGGAGGTAAATTTATAGTGAAATATCAGACGTAGCAATCAAGGCAGATTACCGCATTTAATTCCATATGATCCCAATTTTCTTAATTACCGAAGAATCAAATCTTATTTCGAAGATTTTCTTTCAAATCCCTTGAATTCCGGAATTCAATCAAGACAACGTCAAAAGTTAAGGAAAACCTTATTTTCCTAAATTCAAACGTGACTACGTCAAAAGTATGATGAATCTTTATTTCTTCATTTCACTATTTTGTGATAGCTTCATTTGTACTCTTCGAATAATTGAATCGTTTTATCTATATCTATATTAATCAATAATGATAAAACTCTATTTATCAACTCATATTCGTCATGAAAACATTTTTACTGTTAACCATGATGACCTCGAACAAATTTCGAGACGAAATTTCTTTAACGGGTAGGTACGGTGACGACCTGGAAATTTTTGACCAAATTTAAACTTGATCTTTATATGATTTCCGACACGATAAGCAAAGTTTGTAATGTTGAAGTCTCAAAAACTTTGAACTTTGTTCATGTATTCAATTACCCTTTAACTATTTCCGACGATTCACGAACAACTATTTGTAAGTAGATAAATATATATTTCAATATATATAAATATGTATATATTGAAGTCTAAATTTAAAATACTATACGTTTTAGTTAACTATGTAAAATAAAAATAAAATATAATTACTAAAATAAATACATATATATAAAGTATATTAAAAATAAATATTTAATGATTGTAATACTCGTTTGAGGTTCCGATTGATATTACAAGTTAAATTCAAACTTATATGATTTTAAAATAAACTGTGATCCGAAAATGAGTTATATAAACTATAGGCTTATAAAAAAATATAAATAAGAACTATTTGTTTAATTTTTAAAATTTTTATATTTTACTTGGGATTGGGAGTAAATAACTAAAGTAATTTTTATTTAATAATTAATGATCGAATTTTATACCATAATGACCAAAATAAATAAATATGGTTAACATAAAAATATGGGGATTTTTCTGAACACTTTTATTCGCCACAGAGTAACAACGGACTACGAAATCCAGTCCGTGAATGAAATAGTAAACCAATAGTAATAGGCGGCTAATAGATTACACGTTTTTATTCTTAATATTATTATTAATATTATTAAACTATATATTTCTTTTCTCGTTGAATTTAATATCTGTAAAGGGATTATATGATTGATAATTGATTACTGTGTTTGTATGCTTATATATGTAACGAATCCATTTATCTGTCATTGATATATTATATAAACACAAGTGTTTCATGATATACTATATTCACCGCACTTTATTATATCTATATTTTCTCTTCCTTCTCTATTGGCACCATTACCATCTTTAACTCCCTATATTCATGGAAGACCACCATCAATACGACATCCGAACTCACTTTCGATTTAACAAGTTCAACCAACTCACTTCAACTCAAAGCAAGAATGAAGTTCATTTCCAACTTTGATCTTTTATCAATCACCTTCTACGCTTCTTATTTTCTGTTTTAGTTTCAAACCGCCACCACCCATTTAACAACTTTCACCCACTTCAAACCTTAGATATAGAATCATCATAATCAAACATGATTGTTAATACCATTACTTTTTATACTCGAAGATCACAGCCACCATTAATGAAAACTCACCCAAATAGCAACTCACCTTTTTCTATTTCTGAACAAACCGTCAATATTACATCTGCAAACAACTCGTCCGTTTTCCTTCTATTATAGGTCTGTATATTTTTTTTTTGTTATTGTAAACCCACAAAAGGCTGCAACCTTGTTGTTTTATTAGTCACTACAATCAACCATACGTTTTACTCCTATTTCGTTTCTTTATTTTTTTTCTTTTCTAACTTAACCCACGCAACTCAACTATCAATTCCCATGGCTTATTATTATTCGATAAAATCAGCTTGTTTCCCTTGTCTGTTATGATTGCAAAACCAAACCAACCCATCCTTGTTTCGCTACCACCCTCTACCATCGATCATCAAATCCAATCAAAACCCACATTGGACTGCCATTACTATACCGTCTATGAGGTTGCACCTGCCTGAATCCATTCTATCTCTTTACTATATTTTTTGACCCATAATCCTCAACATCAGACCACAATAACTTGCTACAGCTACTGCTATTTTCTTTCTGTTTCGATTTCTGTTTCAAACAAAGAAGGAGAAGGAGAGATGGATTGTTGCACATCTGATAAATTTTTTCTTGCTTTTCTTTTCTGTCGCTATCACCAAACACCGACACTCTTTAAATTGTTTGATGAATCATGATGGAAAGAAAACGTGATGATGAGCTGTAAAGGAAGATGGTGATATAAAAAAAAGATATCGATAAGGATTGAAAAAGAATAACTTTTCCTTTTGTGTTGTCGACTCCTGCTTTATGATCCCACCTGGACAAGGTTTTTCTTTTAGGTCTTGGGCCAATTATTGATCTAGGTGGGCTGTTGGATTAAAGATTCTGAAGTGGGCTTTCATTACTATTTGAATTTTGGGCCGAGGGCCTATGTAAGTTTCCTGTTGGGCAGGTGGCCTGTTTCGTTTTTCAGTTGGGCAGTGATATAGTTGCTTCATTGGGCCGATAACTCATATAGTAATCGTGTATATTTTTTTTGAAGATGATGAATTTAATATGCACTGTTAGAAGAATTAGATTGTGATAAGTGATGATTATGATTAATGTTTTGATAATAATAAAGATTTAAAGTGAAGAAGATTATAATAGCAACAATGATGAATAATACCATGATAATAATATGATGCTAGATAATAAGATGATAAGATGATAATTTTTAGGATTAGGGTATGATATAGATAATGATACATAAAGATAGAATGATGATAGTATGAGAAAGGTGCGAAGATATCATGTGATGATGATAGTGGTTATACGAATATATGATGATGATTATGAATCAAGTATGTGATGATATTGATAGTAATAGATTGAAAACGATGGTGATGATAGTCAATATTATTATGCTTATGATTATGATGGTTATATTGCCTCTTATCGATTAAATCGAAGAAGAAAGAAGAAACGGATAAGAAATGTGTTAAATGAAATTAAAGTATAGATTATAACAGAAAATGAGAAGTAGATGAATGGTTAGGCGGGTGTGAGTTTGAACGAGATGTTACGGGTCATGTATATTTTGGGGTGGTAATAATTTCATAAGTACATGAACAAAGGTATGGTTAAGACTGTTATCGGGTTAGCGGGACGTCGCGGGTTCAAACCCGGACTTGGGCATTTTTAAGAACTACTTCTTTGAGGTAGTTTACTTATTACTCATTATTATTATTATTATTATTATTATTATTATTATTATTATTATTATTATTATTATTATTATTATTATTATTATTATTATTATTATTATTATTATTATTATTATTATTATTATTATTGTTATTGTTATTATTAATTATTATTGTTATTAGGTTATTACAAATATTAAAAGTATAATTATTAGTATCATTCATACAATTAATATTATTATCATTATTGTTAGTATTAGTAATATCATTATTATTATTATTATTACTATTAATATTATTATCATTAGTATTAAAATAACTAATAAATTTTTTGTCATTATTATTATTATTAACATTAGTATTAGTATTAATATTATTATCAATATTATTATGATTGTTATCATTATTATTTATTAATAACATAAGTATCATTATTAACAATATCATTTTTAATATTAGTATTATCATTATTAATAAAGCTATCATTATTATTATTATTATTATTATTATTATTATTATTATTATTATTATTATTATTATTATTATTATTATTATTATTATTATTATTATTATTATTATTATTATTATTATTATTATTATTATTAATAAATCATTATTTTCAAAACTATCATTTTTAACAAATAAATGTTATGTATATAAAATATACTTATTACATATACTATAACTATATTAATATTACTTATACATTATATATTAAACCTAATAACATTATTTACATAAATATTTACATATAACCAATATTTGACTTATCAATATAATACTAATTATATAGATATATATATATATGTATTAATATAACTATATGTATAAATATTAATATACAAAATACATATATATATAAATAAATAACATATATAAACTAGTTGGATTATGATTAAATGTTAATTATATGTTTTAATATATAAAACTGATATAGGTTCGTGAATCCGAGGCCAACCTGCAAATTGTTCAGTTCAGTCGTATGCATATTTTTACTACAAAATATCGTATAGTGAGTTTCATTTGCTCCCTTTTTAAATGATTTTGCAATATATATTTTTGGGACTGAGAATACATGCGTTTTTATAATTGTTAAACGAAATAGACACAAGTAAATGAAACTACATTCTTATAACTACCCGTCCTAATCCATCTGGACGAATACATTACATTTGGTTACATCGCGAGGTACTTGACCTATATATGATACATTTTACAAATATTGCATTCGCTTTTGAAAGACAAACTTTCATTACATCAAAAGTTGACAGCATGCATACCATTTCATAATATATCCAACTATAATTGACTTAATAATATTCTTGATGAACTCAACGACTCGAATGCAACGTCTTTTAAAATATGTCATGAATGACTCCAAGTAATTTCTCTAGAATGAGCAAATGCACAGTGGAAGATTTCTTTCATGCCTGAGAATAAACATGCTTTAAAGTGTCAACCAAAAGCTTGGTGAGTTCATTAGTTTATCATAATCGATCATTTCCATCATTTTAATAGACCACAATATTTTCATTTCCATTTCTCATAAATATACGTCCCATACATAGAGACAAAAATCATTCATATGGATTGAACACCTGGTAATCGACCTTAACAGGATACATATAGAATATCCCCATCATTCCGGGACTCCCTTCGGACATGATAAATTTGAAGTACTAAAGCATCCGGTACTTTGGATGGGGCTCGTTGGGCACAATAGATCTATCTTTAGGATTCGCGTCAATTAGGGTGTCTGTTCCCTAATTCTTAGATTACCAGACTAAAAAGGGCATATTCGATTCAATAATTCAACCATAGAATGTAATTTTCGAGTACTTGTGTCTATTTCTTAAAACAGTTATAAAAACAGCGCATGTATTCTCAATCCCAAAAATATATATTGCAAAAGCATTTAAAAAGGGAGAAAATGAAACTCACGATACGATATTTTGTAGTAAAAATATTCATACGCTGATATTGAACAATGTAGGCTTGGCCTTGGATTCACGAACCTATATCATTTATATATATATATATATATATATATATATATATATATATATATATATATATATATATATATATATATATATATATATATATATATATATATATATATATAAATACATATAATGGTAATCGAACAATTATATATTATAGCTTAGATTATATATCTTATATATTTAATTTGTATATATAATTAAAATAATTAATATTTATATAGTTTTATGCGTAAATCTTTAATATATATAATTTTAAATGTGTAAATCTTTATATAAATAATTTTAATATATATAATTACATGTAATATTATCGTAGTTGTAATAAATATACTCTTATATAGAAAATATTTATTTGTTATGATAATATAATAATGATAATGATAATGAAATTTTAATTAAATAGGTAGTTTTAATAATAATAGTTATAATAATAATAATAATATAAATCTTAATAAAAATAATAATTTTAAATGATACTTTTTCTATTACTAATAATTATAATGAAAATGAAAATTTTAATAAAAATGATAATGTTAAAAATAAAGGTTCTTTTAATAATAATAATAATATTTATACTAATAATAATAATAATAATAATAATAATAATAATAATAATAATAATAATAATAATAACAATAATAATAATAATAATAATAATAATAATAATAATAATAATAATAATAATAATAATAATAATAATAATAATAATAATAAGAATAATAATAATAATATTAATAATAATAATAAGAATAATAAAAATAATAATAATAATAATAATAATAATAATAATAATAATAATAATAATAATAATAATAATAATAATAATAATAGTCTTAAAATCATGTTAATAATAGTAATACTAATACTAGTAATAATAATAATAACTATAATAATCATAATAATAATACTACGTAATACTTAATAATAATACTAGTAATAACAATAATGATAATACTATTAATTAGATGATAGTAATAATTATACTTCTAAAGGTTAGAAAATAATAACAATTTTCATAATAATAACAATAATTAGTAATAATAATAATAATAATAATAATAATAATAATAATAATAATAATAATAATAATAATAATAATAATAATAATAATAATAATAATAATAATAATAATAATTAAAACTACCTTAAAACTTTCCTAAAAAAGATATGCTTCTGCCTAGGCTCGAACCCACGACCTCCCGCTCACCCGCTATCACCCCAAACCATACTTTTGTTTCCGTTTTTCTGACTAAATTCATAGCCTAATTTATTTAACCCATGTTTTAGTGCTTCCTTAAAACCCACTTAACAAAACAGTCCATGGCTAATTCGGCCCAACAGAGAGCCCTCGGCCCAAACTACTTCACAAGTCCACTTAGTAATTGTAGTACTATTAATGGCCCGATGCTAACAATTCTTGTGGGTTTAGGTTTGGAAATTAAATAAAAAGGGGAAGGGAATATATAGTTCTGTTGTCGGTTTCAAATAGATCGAGAAAGGCAGCAGCAAGATCGCAGAATAAATCCATAGGACTTTCGATTCTTTAATCGATCGATCGATCGATCACACAACAATTCGGGAATAACCGGTCATCAATTCATCATCATCATCGTTCAACGTCATCATCTGTCTCCATCATCAAAGTTAATCATCATCCTCCATCAATCGATCGTGTAATCGGTTCATTAATTAATCAAGTGAGTAATTGTTTCATTGATACTTTTAATTCAGTTATATATGTTCTGTACTATTAAATGGATCGAATACGTGTAGTAATTAATGGTGTTTGACAGTAGAAAGACAGAAAGGATCGATCAGGACAAAAGTATGTTTGTTCGAGTGATGTTGTGATGTTTGATTATGTTAGTTCGATAGTTATGTTGATCTGAATAGTGAACATGAAAGCAAAAATAATTGGTCATGGTGGTGATGATTTCGATTGTTTGCAGTGGAAAAATTTTGGCAGCAGCAACAATAAATAGCAGTAGCAGGGACGTGGCTGTTTTGGGTGTCCTGTGCAAGCAGCAACAAAATAGATTGCAGGTGGGTGGTTTGCCGTATGTGGTGTACTAATGTGGTGGACGATTGCAGCAATGAAGGTGTTTGGTTTGATCATGGTGATATGGGTGTGATAGTGGTGGGTGTTTCGTTGTGAGTCGAACAAAAAAGATCGAATAATAGAAGTTCGGTTAATGGGCTGCTTGATAGATCACAGAAAAGAACAAAGAAGGAGAAATTGGTGGATTGAACATGGTTGATCCGGTTGTAACTAGAAAAGAAAGAGAGAAGATGAGATATAGAGAGAGATGGTGTTTGTAATGGTGAAGTTGGCTCATTTGTGGTAATGAGATTAAGGTGGTGATCACGATGGGAATAGAGAGAGAAGAGATGGCGAAATTGTTGAAGAAGAAGAAGATGGCCACGGTTTTATGGTTATCAATCACAAACAAAAGGGTACAACACCCAAATAGGTTTAAGGTGGTTTCTCAAGTGATGAAGGTTGTCGGGTATGGTGTATGGTGATGATAATTGTGGTTGAAAGCTGTAAAGCAGCAGGCGATGGTCAGTTTGAGTAGCAAGTAATAGATGGAGGTATTGGTTTTAGTTTGAGTCATACAGAACAAAAGAAGTAGCATGAATGATTAAGTGTGATTGTGAGTTTGATGATAGTATGTAATGGAAATAAGTGATGTGTAGTAGGATAATGGATTTAGTGGGGTGTATTAAGTCATATATGTATATGCAGAGAGATGATAATGGTATACTTGTGTTCCACAAAATCAACAAGTGGGTATCCTTTACAGCAAGCATAAGGTTAAACAATTAAATTCGTTTAACATGAATAGATCCAATAATTTTAAAACATAAAGGGTAGCCTATCACTTTCTATATTTTTTTTGTTATTGTCTTGTGAGGTTAGTGAAAGATGGTGATTCTTAATTGTGAGTAAAACAATCTCGATTAGTAATGTATGTTTCCCATTATGCACAATAAACTCAAATTAGACACAGTATTGCAGATTGCAATCGATAATTGAGAATATAATAATAAATATTATATAATCTAAATATAAAACGTGTGATAGAATTAGCAGCCATGAACTATTAGTTTACTATTACTTTCATGGAATGGACTTCGTGTTCTATTTAAAATTAGTGGCGGATAAAAGTCTTTCTAAAAGTCCCAAATTTAATATTAAAGATATATATTTATTTTGGTCATTAAATGTGAAGAACGGGGTCAAAAAGGTTCGTCTAATATTTGTTTTTAAGTTCCAAGTAATATGTACGGAGTATTATTATTCAAAGTATGAAGATAAAATATATTTTTATTAAACCTCTAATTTATGTAACTTATTAATGAACCAACATTTATTTTTAGATCCTCTAAACATTTGTATTAAACTTGTTTAATAATGATCGAATCACAAATGAGTGTTATTGTTGTTCAATAAATAAATTAGAAACCATATAAATATAATTTGTCTATACATATAAACACGTTTTATTATATCGTAAGTTATTTATATATTTATTTATATTTTTAAATATATATTTTCTCTATTTACAAATAGTCGTTCGTGAATCGTCGAAAATTGGTCTTAAGTTAAATGAATATATGAAACAGTTCAAAACTTTTGAGACTCAACCTAACAGACTTTTCTTATCGTGTCGGAAACACATAAAGATCAAGTTTAAATTTGGTCTAAAATTTCCGGGTCGTCACAAATCTATGGTTGAATGATCGAAATCGAATATGCCCCTTTTAGCTTGGTAGCCTAAGAATTAGGGAACTGGCCCCTAATTGACGTGAATCCTAAAGATAGATCTATGGGAACTAACAAGCCCCAATCAGAGAATTTGAACTGCTTTAGTACTTCGATTTTATCAAGTCTGAAGGGAGTCCCGGAATGATGGGGATATTCTATATGCATCTTGTTAATGTCGGTTACCAGGTGTTCACCATATGAATGATTTTTATCTATATGTATGGGATGTATATTTATGAAAATTGAAAATATGAAATCTTCTGGTCTATTAAAATGATGAAAATGAATATTTATGAAAAACTAATGAACTCACCAACCTTTTGGTTCACACTTTAAAGCATGTTTATTCTCAGGTATGAAAGAAATCTCCCGCTGTGCATTCGCTCATTTTAAAGATTTTACATGGAGTCGTTCATGGCATATAGATGTCAGAACCTCGCAATGGGACCATCTGTTGAAGACTTCGTCCAGGTGGATTAGGATGGGTCGTTATATATAAATATTCAAAAGACATATTTATTAAAACAAAACGTACCTTAATGTCTCCTTGCGGCATTCGCAGCCGCCAACTCGGGACAATCCAGCTTGCGATGTCCCTCTTTATGACAATAGTAGCACATTTCGTCATCACTTCTCAGCATTGTGCACTCCCATAACTTGTGGCCCCTAACACCACAATTGAAACATCTAGGTGCACGAGAACTCGTCGTGCCTTTCTCCACATTACCCATACTCGCACTTAGACCCTTAGTTTTCTTACTTGAAGCACCATACAAATCAAACCTTCTCTTACTTGAAGGTTCACTAACCTTTGATCGCGAATATGATTCGAAACCCCTAGCCATGGCGAATAACTCCGCAAACGATTTCACTTGACCAACGCTAATTTTGTTCTGCAAGTCATCATTCAAAGTTCGATAGAAATCTTCCATCAACATACGATCATTCCCAATATACTCCGGGAAAAAACGAGCCTTCGCCATAAAGGTCGTCTTGAGAGTATTCAAGTCCATGGATCTTTGTTGCAAATTTCGCAACTCATTTCGCAATTCCGACAAATCGGCTTGAGTCCGGAACTCCTTAAAGAATTCCTTCTTAAAATCGTCCCATGATAACACCATAAACGCTTCACCACCAACAATATCAGTAGAGAGTCGTGTCCTCTTCTCGGGAGGGCATTCAATAGTGTGAAAACACCCTTCGACATCTGAGATCCATGTTGTGCTTACCAAGGGATCCGGTTTCCCGTCATACATCGGGGGTTTAGTCCTCATGAAGCTCTTATAACAACGCTCCATTTCACCACTACTACAAAATTCGGAATACTTCCTATCCATTTCTTCTCGAAATGCACCCATTTGCTCTGCAACGGCGGCCGCAACTCTAGCATTAAACTCATCGTCGCTCGCCTCGATCCCGTTTCTCGTCGTCATTCTAAAGAATTCAAAGCGATTAGTCCACGAACGTATAAAACCACACGCACAACACCGCCCCATCTTGCTCAACACTCATCGTACATCACTTGTTAGACACGATTTGCACCCATAATAAGGTTTGCAAGTCTTTATTACGCACACACGCCGTATCAACTCGTTAGTACAATGACTATCTTGCTCGATGATATTCGCAACGCAAACATAAATACCAACACAAAGCAATAGTATATTAATAATATCCGCATATTAATATGACCGTTAGTCCACCTACAAATTAAGGCACTAACCACATTTCTCATTCCGACCCGTACTCCTACAAGTCCCGCAATAAATAAGCACACAGAAAAGTCTAAGTCTAGGCACCGAGAACCACCTCACCCGACCCGCACCCATCCTACACATACATATGCCCATAGGGTATTAATACTCACCTTGTCATCTTGATGAATGCAATCGAACAAATTCGCAACATGTCAATGGAAAGTACCTATTCCATTATCACAATAAAAACAACACAATTATGATGGATTTATAAACCAACCCAATTGACCCTTAGTGCAACTTCGACCCAATTGAACTTCCAAGCACAAACCACGCCCCAAACTAACCAATAATCATAAACATAAGTGAAAATGGTCCTAATATGCCAGTTAAACCCAAACACAAGTGTTAAACACTCGTCTTACCCAAATTGACATACAAACCCTAATTTTGACTCATTTCAAAATTTATCAACCAAATACCCCCAAATGGGTTCCAACACTTCCAAAATCACTAACACTAATGATTTTACCCAATTACAAGTCCTAAATCATGGCCAAGTCGGTTTCCAACCCAAAACTCGCCAATAACAACAATAAACCCGATTACTAGCATCACTAAACTCACTTCATGAGTTTAAATGGGTTTCTCAACATCTTAAGTTCAAACCCTAACTTTGAATCATCAACTCAAACAATGAAATTCGGAGTTAGAACTTACCAATACAGCCAAAACGTAGCCAAGAATGAGATGAACAACTTTAAAACCCGAGCTTTGGTGAGAATCCGACTCATTCTTCTCCAAATCAAGCTCTCTCTCTAAACTCTTTCTCTCTCGCTAGATATGGATGAGAGTTTTTGTGTGGGTGAATGAGATCCATAAATGGCCAATGGATCAGCTTTGAAGGCTCCAAACCAACACCCAAGTAAATTGACCAAAATGCCCTTTCTAAAACAAGATAAACAGCTGACCCGTCTGTACATTTGGACGGCGTCCCAAAACTTGGATGGCGTCTAACTCTTCTTTACTGAACAGCATCTCAAAACTTGGACGGCGTCCCAATCAACTGAACCAGACTAAAACTGAAACAAGGTCTTACATTTTAATCAAATCTAAGATTCACATGTTGTAGATCTGAGATAAATAAATGAGTATTAACCTGAAAAGATAAATAAAAACAGGATTATGATACTTAATTTTGAAATTGTTGATTAAACCGAATCTAAAGTCTGAGTTCTTAAATCTTCGATTAAACTCTATTGATTTGGTTGATTGACATGAAACCTGATCTAATCTGAGTTAAATTGATTGATCTATCAATTAACCGAGTCTGATTGCTTGTTTAATTGTTTATTTGCTGGATTATGTATATACCGAATGTGTTCTTGCTACAGTACCGAATCTATTCAAATAATTAGTATGTTTTTCTGATTTTATTTGAGTGGTTAATTGATTATGATTATGATTTTGCATGTTATGAGACTGAATATGCATGTTTGAGTGATTATCTGTGAATTTTGAAGTTTACCAAATCTGTTGTTGGCTTGATACCGAGTCTGCTATTTGGTACTTTGAAATAAATTGATTTTTGACTTGAAACACTTAACATGTTTATTCTAAGTCTTTGAATTGAAAACTCAAGCTTATTTGGTTACCGAGTCTAAAGTTTTCATGAATACCGAATCTGCTTGGACTGTGTTGAATAATTGACTAAGTGTTGTTATGATTCTTTATGGAATATATTTGATTATACATGATAAGGTGTTTTATGATGAATATCGTATGAATATCATGTTTGTCAAACGTTTGTTCATGTTTGGAATAAATGATTTTTTTTTATGACTTAGAAAAATCATAAAAATTATACAATTTGAAAAATACAAAGGTTTTCAAAGGAAATAAGAATAGAGATATGTGATTTATGATAATATCTTGTGGTCTTCTATTTCTTATTTATACAGCTAAATGGTGAATAATCACTTCATCAATTCTGAAACCAACATCCCTTACAATTACTAGACTGCTATTCTAGAGAGGCATACTTTATGGCCTGCTCTAAGTTTAACTGTCAGTGTGTCTATCATAGACTTGAATCTTCTTAATCGAACAATCAAGTTTGTAGAGGCCACACAACCTACTGCTGCCAATCTACAAGGAGACCCAGCTAGATTTGAATTTGAGCTGAGAGGGGTACAAGGGTTGAGGAGAATAACAAAAGCTGACTTTAGGAGGATCTTTCAGCTTCCTCTAGTGCAAAATGCTCCAGCTTTTCCATCTACTCAACAGATGATGACTTCTGTATTCCAACTTGGATATGTTGGAGATACTAATGTTCCTCCGGCTAAATTTCAAAAGAAATTTTTACACTCCAGGTGGTATGTGATCTTCTCGATCATCAATAGATGTCTACTGATGACAAGGAGTGGGTCTGACAGCTTGACGGTGCCAATGCTTAGACTTTTCTACTCATTCACATGAGTAGAAAGCCCAGACTATGCAGAACTATTATGGAATCTGGTTCAAGCTCAAGTTGATAAAACAAGGAGTTCTTACATTCCTTGTGAAATATTTTTCTGTATCTTTATCCATGATACTATAACTGCTTGCAGAAATGCAAATATTTTTGTACCAGGTACACATGGATTACAGATGAAGAGATTTGGGGAGTTAAAGATGAATTCTCCGGTGATTTTTGACAATCAATTCACTGCGCCAATTCCAAATTGGCAAGTGAGGCTAGCTGAACCCCAAGACGCTCGAATGCTTTCTTATTTTGATGCTGTAGGAATACCTCTTACGAACCCGGTACAAAAAGGATAAGTTGAACCAGCCGCGGTTCCAGCCCCAGAGGTCGTAGAGGAACCTGTAGTTCAACCACCCGGGACAGCTAATCCTCTACTTAGGATAAACCTCAAACGCCCTAGGGCAGCACAACAAGCTCAACCCGCGAGGATCAGGAAACCTAGTTCACCTAGGATTGAACCAACCCTTTCCACTACACCTGAGGACAGCAGTGACACCGATTCACCAGCAACTGAATCATCTCCAAAACATTCTCCTAAGAGAACACGCTATTGTAACAACCCAACCCGTAATCCATACGATAAATTTTTTTTATACAATACAATTACACGCCAATTAAATATGTAGCCCATTTCACGAGTTCTATTTAAAATGCACAACAATTAATTGTTTACAATAGGCACGAGGGCCACGAATAAAGTTTAGTACAAATTTAACCCATTACAAATGATATTTTAGAAACCAAACGACTTTCCGAGCATGGTTTGGGACTAAACTACCCAAAACTAGGCCAACTTCCAAAAGCTCCAACATAACAACAATAAGGGACACCTAGTGCCCAACGACCCCCTTGCCCTTGTCTGCGCCTGCATCTAAAAAGATAACAACGAGAGGGGTAAGCAAAGCTTAGTGAGCAGAATAAATATATACATGCATATAAGACTTACCCACATGCATCCACGATATCATATAACGCACCCAATCGCATAACATCTCGATAAATAAGCTAGTATCGTCAAACCGTACAACTAGCCACATTAATAACATAAATATCATAATCATAAATCAAATGCTAGCATCACCAACTATAAACCATGGTTAACCAAAATCCTTCGCAAGGGGAATGACTTTGCAAAACAAGTCATCGATGTTCATAACAACCGTTAGCTCCCAAACACGGTGATGGTATACTAACCCCCGAGGTGTTCCAAAAATGGCTATGGTATCACCCCCAAGTGTTCCCAAAAATGGCTATGGCATCACTTGATCAACATGTGAGTAAAACACGGCTATTACTCACAATCATGTACACAAACACGGCTATGTGCACAATAACACGGATAATAACGTGGGAGTAAAACACGGCTATTACTCGCCACTATATGCACAAACACGGCTATGTACATAAATATAAAACGTGTACAAAATGGCTATGCCTCACAACTATGGTCACAAAACGGCTATGTGACACCATTAATACGGCACGTAAATCATATACATACATATATAGATTTTCCACTCACCTCAAGTCTCTTGTGAAAGCTAACCGAGCTTGCAACCCTTCAATGTAACGTACCTATTACATTATGCATTTATTAACATACAATCTAGTTGAATTAAATGCTAACCACTAACCCTTGAGCATTTAATGACCCTATCGCATTAAATGACTCAACTACACCAAAACCGCCCATTAATGACCATTCTTGTCATAAATCACTAAAAGCTAGTGATTAGGGTCTATTAACATCAACTAACATAAACTTGGTGTATTTCATACCCATTTTACCCAATTAGTTCAACTTTGACTCATATGACCCATTTTGACACTTACACAATCAAACTTTGTCATACATGACCTATTCACAATCTCACCAACATTTAACAAGTGTATTTAATGCTTACAACACCATTAATACTTACAAACCCCATTTCATTAGACCAAACCCTAGATTATGGTAATTAGGGTTTCCATTCAACAATCTAACCCAAAATCCACCCATTTAACCCTCAAATGGGTCGCACAAGTCCCATATGAACCAAACCCTAGCTTAACTAAATAAAACTCGAAACTTAAAGTTGAGACTTACCAAAACTATCCTCTTGTAGCTAATAGCAAGGAGAACAACTTTAATTCTTGCTCCTAGGATTGATTCACAAAACTCCTTCTTCAAATCTCAAGTATAAACTAAGTGGATTTTAAGTTTTGAGAGGAATTTATGAAAGAAAATGGAAAAGAAATGAGAATATAGGATAAGTGGTTGATATTAAAAGCTCTCATCAGATCTACATGCAAGAAGACCAAATTGCCCCTAAACCCTATTTAATTTGAGTGGAATTCGGAGTCAGAATTGCAGAATTGCCCCGGCGCGGTGTAGAGACCAGTCCTAATCCATCCGGACGAAGTCTATATCGATTATAAACGATTCACAACAGTTGATTACATCGCGAGGTAATTGACCTCTATATGATAAATTTTACAAACATTGTATTCGTTTTTAAAAGACAAACTTTCGTTACATCGACAGTTGACAGGCATGTAAAGCATTTCATAACATATCCAAATATAATTGACTTAATAATAATCTTAATGAACTCAACGACTCGAATGCAACATCTTTTGAAATATGTCATGAATGACTCCAAGTAATATCTCTAATATGAGCAAATGCACAACGGAAGATTTCTTTCGTACCTGAGAATAAACATGCTTTAAAGTGTCAACCAAAAGGTTGGTGAGTTCATTAGTTTATCATAAAGAATCATTTCATAATTTTAATAGACCACAAGATTTCATACTTCCATTTCTCATAATCATACGTCCCATGCATAGAGACAAAAATATCATTCATATGGATTGAACACCTGGTAACCGACATTCACAATATGCATATAAGAATATCCCCATCATTCCGGGATCCTCCTTCGGACATGATATAAATTTCGAAGTACTAAAGCATCCGGTACTTTGGATAGGGCTTGTTGGGCCCGATAGATCTATCTTTAGAGTTCGCGTCAATTAGGGTGTCTGTTCCCTAATTCATAGATTACCAGACTTAATAAAAATGGGCATATTCAGTTTCGATCATTCAACCATAGAACGTAATTTCGATTACTTGTGTCTATTTCGTAAAACAGTTATAAAAGTTGCGCATGTATTCTCAGCCCAAAAATATAAAGGGTAAAAAGGTAAATGAAACTCACAATACTGTATTTTGTAGTAAAAATACATATGACGACATTGAACAATGCAGGGTTGGCCTCGGATTCACGAACCTATATCAAGTATTAACACATTATAGTATAAATCAATTAAGTTTATATATTTGTTATGTATTAATTATTCTTATAATATATTATGATACTTATTTGATATTTAATTAATGTTATATCAATAATATTAGTTGAAACATAATTTTATGTAATATTAGTATATTTTATGTAATAATATATTTACATATATATCTTTTGTTTTGTAAAATTAATAATTGTAGAAATACCTAAGGAAAATAATAATAATATTAATAATAATAATAATTTTTAAAAGTATAAAACTACCTTAGGAGTCAGTTTTAAAAAAATTGCACCAAGCCGGGCTCGAACCCGAGACCTCTCGTTCACTCATCAACACCCTTAACCATTCCTCCATTTCAGTTTTTCTGATTTATAATACAAACCCAAATACTTATCTATTACATGTTTCAACCCACTTCATCTTCTTCACCAAAATCTAAACAATCAAACAACTTCATTCTTAATAGTCAATCATCAAAATAGTTTTAGGACTTCTAAACAAACATGAAACAAAAAATAAAAATGTGTTCATGATATAAAAAAAATGAGAAAAAAAAACAAAAAAATCCTACTGCTTGCTAGTAGCCAAGAAAAAAAAAAGTGTTTTCAATTTTGAGTTCGTTTTGGACAATCTTTACAACATGAAACATGTTTCAAATCATTCCTAAAAACTATTGAAATCGTCAATTGAACTTAAAACATCAAAACAAGCTCTAATTTCTCCAAGAACAAAACAGTTGACTTTTGACAATTTTAACTTTGACTCGCAAATTCGAATTCGTTATCAAGAATTGGAACTTGAGATTTTGCAGGAAGTTTAAGTAAATGATTCCTAACAACTCTACATTTTTAGTTTTTGAAATTTGTTTCGAATTCACGTTAGTGTATATCACTGTGAAGAACTCAAGAACTCAAAAATTGATTTTTAAATTAAGAGTGTTATAGGTTATGATTACAACATGAATTGTGTTGTAAATCATTCCTATAATCTTTATGGATCATCGAATTAACTGGAGATATCAAAACAAACTCGAATTTGATTCAAGAACACTTAGTTGATTTTGAAAACCAAAACTTTGACTCTCAAATTAGAAATTAATAGAAAGAATTGAGGATTGAAAACTTACAGATAGTTTAGATAGACGATTCCTAACATGACTGCATTATTACATTTTGAAAATTTGTTCTAAATCAAAATATGGTGAAAAAGATGAATGTACCGAGTGTCGAGCTTATTTTCTGGGTTTTCTTTGTTTTCAATTCAAATTGCAGTTTGTAACTTATATAGAGTGATTAGGTACATGATTTAACAGTTAAATTGATTTCCAATTGATTTGTGAAGTAGACTTGTAACAAACTGGAGACATGAAGTACGTAAATTATTTTTATGTGAAGAAAAAGAAAAAAATTGATAGTTACTTCTAACATAATGGGATTCCCTATTTTTATTTTTAATAAATATTAATAGTAAATACCCTAATAATATTAATAATAATTCTAATAAAATAACTAAATAATATCATAAAAATGATAATAAATAAAAATAAGAATTCGTTTAAATCATAAATAAATTTTAATCTTAATTATCTTGTACATTATTTTACATTTTCAATTCAAATGATTATTTTGTATTTTATTATTACAACTTAATATGCACTCTTATACTTATACATGTATATATATTTACATATTTATTTACACACAATTGTTCGTGAATCGTCGAAAATAGTCACAGTTTAAATGAATCTATATAAATAGTTCAAACATTTCGAGACTCAACATTACAGGCTTTGCTTATTGTGTTGGAACATATAAAGATTAAGTTTTAATTTGGTCGGAAATTTCCGGGTCATCACAGTACCTACCCGTTAAAGAAATTTCATCCCGAAATTTGAGTGGAATGGTCATGGCTGACAATAAGTATGTTTTCATGACGTATCCGAGCTAGAAATTAGAGTTTTATCATCAGTGAGTAATATAGGTAAAAAAAAATTTGATTACGCGAAGAGTATAATCGAAGCTATCACAAGAGAGGGAACTGATGACGTAGTTATGATTGATTTCCGGAATTCATGGGATTTAAAGAAAATCTTCGTAATAAGATTTGGTTCTTCGGCGATATAGGAAATCAGATCTTCTTTGATTAAATGCAATAATCTATTTCGATTGCTCTGTCGGATATTTTACTATAAATCCACTCCCTTCGTTTCCTTATTTTCACAGCTCACACCTTCCATTCTTTCTCCCCTGATTCATATTTTTAAAGCATTCATTAATATGCTCCATCCAGTTCTGATCCTTGATATACTCTTAACTTTCATATCTGTCATTCTTCTCTTTCATCTACCACCGGAGGATTATATTTACTTCTACTATTATCTTGGGGTTATAGTGTTTTTAATTTTCCCGTGCCTTTACGTGGCAATACGTATTGATATGCACAGTTTGTAATTTATGTGTTGTTGTCGAGCTTTATATTTTCTTTATATTCAAGAGTTCCATACTTTCGTCTCCTCTTCCCGACTTCAAGTCAAGCGAATAATGGTCCGGAATTCGTAGATATGGATTTTGAAATGAACATAGTTAATGTTCTAGAAGGAAATCGTAATGGCACGATCTTAATTTTTCAAATTACTAGAATATCTGAAAAGATAGAACTATTAAGAATATATGTTCTTGATATACTTGGAGATTGGGTAGAATGTAAGAGTCGTGTAACATGGCACATGATGACGTTATGATCTGTGAATCATCACGTTCCATTAGAAACTCAGCATGACTTACTGTAATATAATCACGTTGATCAAGTGTCATTATATTATACTAACTCATGCATCAGTTCCCAACATTACTTCAATAACATTCATATTTCAAGCTTGAAAGTTTACAGAATATAGAAACTAACAGTTTCTATATGATGTAACACTGATAGCACGAAGAGATTAATGATTTCAGATAAGAATTGTTATGAAAATATTCTCGGAAATATCAAAGATATTTATGATGATATTTTCAGAATTTCTGAGATCGAATGTTGATGAAGAAAATCCTTTCGCAAGGATTTAGAATAAATAAGGAGCAAGATATTCACTAAAGACTTCATTAGAAACAGAATCATCAGGGTTCTTTATGTACAAGTTTAGTCCTTGTGATTTGCTCAGAGTCTCCTTCATGGTTTGCTCAATTCGTTTTTCAGTACCAAACTTCCTTTTGAGCTTTTCCAACGTATCTTTTTTTTTTTTATCAAACTTTTGACTGTTAAAATCATCCATAGTTTTTGTTGCTTCATTCAACTTTTCAAAATTTAGAGCATTAATTCACAGACTGTGTGCTTTTCTGAATTTCAGAATGGAAGATCATAGTTCTAAGAGATAAATGTTATATGGATACATATAACTGTTGATGTGGAAACGTTGCGAGACTCAAAATACAAATTTGCTGATTCCCGGTAATTGGTATGGCAGTTCTCGTTACAAGATGTGGATGAGTATATGATAGGGTTTCAATGAATAAATATAATGATTTGTCAGAGAGATTTAAACCAAAAAAAACAACGAGGCTGCTGGTACGTCTTCTGGTAATATGGTGGAATATAAAAGAATTCTCCGTTATAAAAAGGGTAATTATATATATCAGGATTATAGTAAGGCTACTTCGAATGAAAAGTCGAAGTTGACTTGCTGGAGCTGTGACAAAATTGGCTACTTTGAAAAGGGATCGCAAAGTTATTTTTGCTAATAAATGCCAAAGGATCTGATGCGGCTACGTGTTAAACTTTTACTCAGTCGCCGAGAGTTTCTCAGTTGCATAACTATATGCATAAACCTTTCCTTCCGTAGATGAAGTGCGGTTGATTCATCCTATCGATTGAGGTGTTTTCAAGAATCATGAAAGGTTTAAATGCAGATTGTAATCGTCAAGATACAGATGAGGTTTAAGATGAGATCAAGTGGCAAACTTGAAGATATGTTTAGTTTCATATGTTATAATCAATATTTTAATTCATCTTAATTATCCAATGTCAACAGTCCATATTTGATAGTCCACAATTAACAGTCCGATAATACATATATAGCTTAATATATAATATCTGAATTAATTAATACGTATCGGGACCCGTGTACATGTCTCAGACTCGATCACAACTCAAAGTATATATATTATTATAGAATCAACCTCAACCCTGTATAGAGAACTCGATCATTACTGCATATAGAGTGTCTATGGTGATTCCAAATAATATATATAGATGCATCGATATGATATGTCAAAACCTTGTATACGTGTCCCGATATTTAAAGTGCGTAAAATAAATAACAGGAATTAAATAACGATAACTAAAGTGCGTAAAGTAAATAACAGAAATTAGATGACAATAAATAAAATTGCGGGAATGTAAATTGCGATAATTAAATTGCAATAAATAAAATGCGATAAATAGAATGTAATCAGTTAGCTAGGAACAGTTAGCTGGAATAGTTAGCATGGTTTCTTAACAAAATTCCATATTGTTAATTAGTCTGTTTCTAATCAATTTTTATTGTGTCCATTATTTCTTCATTATGCCACTTGTTGGATTCTGGTAAGTAAAAATCCAAATATGAAATTGAATTTGAATGAAAATGGTTATTCTGTGGTGAACGGATTCGTATATCGATAGATGTAGGTAGGATGGTAATCGACCGTTGAATCAGATTCGAAGACTGTACAATGTAACTTATTAAAATTAATGTGAAATCTTAAATATTTCTCGGGTATTACCTACCCGTTAAAATATTTTTACAATTAACAGTTTGTACGAAAGAATTTTTAATCACAATCTTTATGAAAATATATTTACATATATATTTTCTTCAGATGTAATTATGGATTTAATGAGTCAATGTGATATTAAACTCATCAGATTTACGATTAGAACTATGATACATAATCTCTAAAACATTAGAGTTTACATAATCGTCATGTCGAACGAAGATAAATGATGTAGAATGATTTGTGGAACGATAATTATACTCGAGATACAGAATGAGATGTTGAGGCATGGATTGTTGAAACTTGGGTTGTTGGTGATACTGGTGCCATTGGTGCTAAGGCTGGTGATGTTACCGGTGTTGATGATACTGTTGATGATTGCAAATTGTATACCGTGCTCTCTAAAGTTAATACTCGAGCTCGGAGTTCTCTAACTTCTTCTACTAACCCGAGTTGTTTATCAATGTGAGGTAGAGGTCGGATATCTTCTCTAGTTCCATTAATGGTAGTTTCAAGACGAAAAATTCTTGCAAATAGGGTATAAACGGTATTGCGAACGGGTTCGCCGGTGAGCGGGTCAAGTACTCCAAGGTTAGGTGGTAGATTTGATTCATGATATAGAGTACCTTCTTCCTTTCTCCATAGGGTGAGTTTGTCGCGAACCCATCCCCATTTTCTCCAGTAATCACGGTAGTTGATTGGTTGGTGTGCTCCTGTCACGCTGTCTTCGGAGTCAGAGGAACTTGGTCGATTCGTAGAGACCATCTTAAACGATCTCAGGAAAGATTTTTGGTATGAAGAGTTTAGTGGCATCAATTGATAGTTAGATGGTATTCTTAATGCATAATTTGCATAGATATATATAGTACCAGGATCCCTTAAATTAAGGAGAAATTTACGAGAGATACACTAAGATATGAATTGTCAGATACGCTAAGATATGAATTTTGTCTATACACTATTCATGCAGTCAATGCAGTAAAATGTGTCTAGACTAAGAATAATGAGTAGGTAATTTCCTAAGGATGATAAGCAGATGTTTTCCAATAAAAATGATAAGCAAAACTTTTGACATGCAGACACGGTCGAAGTCCAGACTCACTAATGCATCCTAACGACTATCAGTTAGGCACGCTAATGCAAGACCTGGTTCGCTAAGACCACCGCTCTGATACCAACTGTAGAGACCAGTCCTAATCCATCCGGACGAAGTCCATATCGATTACAAACGATTCACAATAGTTGATTACATCGCGAGGTAATTGACCTCTATATGATAAATTTTACAAACATTGCATTCGTTTTTAAAAGACAAACTTACGTTACATCGACAGTTGACAGGCATGTAAAGCATTTCATAATATATCCAAATATAATTGACTTAATAATAATCTTGATGAACTCAACGACTCGAATGCAACATCTTTTGAAATATGTCATGAATGACTCCAAGTAATATCTTTAATATGAGCAAATGCACAACGGAAGATTTCTTTCGTACCTGAGAATAAACATGCTTTAAAGTGTCAACCAAAAGGTTGGTGAGTTCATTAGTTTATCATAAAGAATCATTTCATAATTTTAATAGACCACAAGATTTCATACTTCCATTTCTCATAATCATACGTCCCATGCATAGAGACAAAAATATCATTCATATGGATTGAACACCTGGTAACCGACATTCACAATATGCATATAAGAATATCCCCATCATTCCGGGATCCTCCTTCGGACATGATATAAATTTCGAAGTACTAAAGCATCCGGTACTTTGGATGGGGCTTGTTGGGCCCGATAGATCTATCTTTAGAGTTCGCGTCAATTAGGGTGTCTGTTCCCTAATTCTTAGATTACCAGACTTAATAAAAAGGGGCATATTCAGTTTCGATCATTCAACCATAGAACGTAATTTCGATTACTTGTGTCTATTTCATAAAACAGTTATAAAAGTTGCGCATGTATTCTCAGCCCAAAAATATAAAGGGTAAAAAGGTAAATGAAACTCACAATACTGTATTTTGTAGTAAAAATACATATGACGACATTGAACAATGCAGGGTTGGCCTCGGATTCACGAACCTATATCAAGTATTAACACATTATAGTATAAATCAATTAAGTTTATATATTTGTTATGTATTAATTATTCTTATAATATATTATGATACTTATTTGATATTTAATTAATGTTATATCAATAATATTAGTTGAAACATAATTTTATGTAATATTAGTATATTTTATGTAATAATATATTTACATATATATCTTTTGTTTTGTAAAATTAATAATTGTAGAAATACCTAAGGATAATAATAATAATATTATTAATAATAATAATAATTTTTAAAAGTATAAAACTACCTTAGGAGTCAGTTTTAAAAAAATTGCACCAAGCCGGGCTCGAACCCGAGACCTCTCGTTCACTCATCAACACCCTTAACCATTCCTCCATTTCAGTTTTTCTGATTTATAATACAAACCCAAATACTTATCTATTACATGTTTCAACCCACTTCATCTTCTTCACCAAAATCTAAACAATCAAACAACTTCATTCTTAATAGTCAATCATCAAAATGGTTTTAGGACTTCTAAACAAACATGAAACAAAAAATAAAAATGTGTTCATGATATAAAAAAAATGAGAAAAAAAAAACAAAAAAATCCTACTGCTTGCTAGTAGCCAAGAAAAAAAAAATTTGTTTTCAATTTTGAATTCGTTTTGGACAATCTTTACAACATGAAACATGTTTCAAATCATTCCTAAAAACTATTGAAATCGTCAATTGAACTTAAAACATCAAAACAAGCTCTAATTTCTCCAAGAACAAAACAGTTGACTTTTGACAATTTTAACTTTGACTCGCAAATTCGAATTCGTTATCAAGAATTGGAACTTGAGATTTTGCAGGAAGTTTAAGTAAATGATTCCTAACAACTCTACATTTTTAGTTTTTGAAATTTGTTTCGAATTCACGTTAGTGTATATCACTGTGAAGAACTCAAGAACTCAAAAATTGATTTTTAAATTAAGAGTGTTATAGGTTATGATTACAACATGAATTGTGTTGTAAATCATTCCTATAATCTTTATGGTCATCGAATTAACTGGAGATATCAAAACAAACTCGAATTTGATTCAAGAACACTTAGTTGACTTTGAAAACCAAAACTTTGACTCTCAAATTAGAAATTAATAGAAAGAATTGAGGATTGAAAACTTACAGATAGTTTAGATAGACGATTCCTAACATGACTGCATTATTACATTTTGAAAATTTGTTCTAAATCAAAATATGGTGAAAAAGATGAATGTACCGAGTGTCGAGCTTATTTTCTGGGTTTTCTTTGTTTTCAACTCAAATTGCAGTTTGTAACTTATATAGAGTGATTAGGTACATGATTTAACAGTTAAATTGATTTCCAATTGATTTGTGAAGTAGACTTGTAACAAACTGGAGACATGAAGTACGTAAATTATTTTCATGTGAAGAAAAAGAAAAAAAATTGATAGTTACTTCTAACATAATGGGATTCCCTATTTTTATTTTTAATAAATATTAATAGTAAATACCCTAATAATATTAATAATAATTCTAATAAAATAACTAAATAATATCATAAAAATGATAATAAATAAAAATAAGAATTCGTTTAAATCATAAATAAATTTTAATCTTAATTATCTTGTACATTATTTTACATTTTCAATTCAAATGATTATTTTGTATTTTATTAATACAACTTAATATGCACTCTTATATTTATACATGTATATATATTTACATATTTATTTACACACAATTGTTCGTGAATCGTCGAAAATAGTCACAGGTTAAATGAATCTTTATAAATAGTTCAAACATTTCGAGACTCAACATTACAAGCTTTGCTTATTGTGTTGGAACATATAAAGATTAAGTTTTAATTTGGTCGGAAATTTTCGGGTCGTCACACGCGGCACCTTTGTCGCGGCGCGACATAAAGAAGGAAAAATAACCCTTCTTAACTCAAGTTCTGATCTGAATTTGCTTTGTTTGTCGCGTCGCAGCCCCATTCCCCACGGCGCGACATTGGCCTGTTCCTGGTCACTTTGTCAACCAATCACAAAATGAAGGTTCATACAACTAGCACACCTCGTTCACTATTCCTATCCACGTCTAAGCTTCGCCCTTAAGTCTCACACGACTCAACACCATCGCGACACATACACAAACACATATACGCACGCATTCGTATATACCCATATATATATATATACACATATACATATATGCACTTACACCTAACTAACACTTTAGTTCATTTAATCACATAACGAGTAAGTTATAAGCGTACTATTGATTAAGTACGTACCTTTAGATGCGCACGGGAAAACGGGGTGTTACAACTCTCCCCCACTTAAATCGGAGCGCGTCCTCGCGATCCAAGCCGCATGACACGAGGGAAGATAAACCAACACAAATTCTTCGGGCTCCCAAGTAAACTCGGAACTTTTACTATGACGCCATTGGACCTTAAAGGTCCTCACCTCCTTGTTATGCAATATTTTAACCTTCTCATCAAGTATAGCAATCGGCTCTTCGACATACTCCAACTTGTTGTTTAACTCGATATCATCTAGTGGCATCCAAGACGAATCATCCGCAAGACACTTACGGAGATGGGAAACATGAAATGTATTATGGATCCCCGCAAGCTCTTCGGGTAATTCCAAACGATAAGCAAATTCACCAACACGAGCCAAAATCTTAAATGGCGCAATAAACCGAGGAGCTAACTTTCCCCGTTTTCGAAACCGAATGATACCCTTCCATGGCGAAACCTTGAGCATCACCATATCACCTTCTTGGAATTCGATCAAGCGTCTACGCTTATCGGCATAAGACTTTTGCCTATCTTGTGCCTTTTTCAAATGTCCCCGAATCATATTGATTTTATCATTTGTGTCCAATACCAAGTCGGAGCTCCCGACTTCCCTTTGTCCCACTTCGCCCCAACAAATCGGGGTTGGACACCTTCTACCATACAACATCTCATACGGTGGCATTTCAATACTAGAGTGAAAACTATTATTTTACGAGAATTCCACCAAAGGTAAATGTTCATCCTAACTACCACTGAAGTCAATGATATACGCACGTAACATATCCTCCAATGTTTGATTCGTACGTTCAGTTTGACCGTCCGTTTGAGGATGGTACGTCGTACTCATATTTACCCTCGTACCCATATCTTCATGAAACTTCTTCCAAAATCGAGAAGTAAAACGCGTGTCCCGATCCGAAACAATAGACGCGGGAACGCCATGTCTTGATATCACCTCTTTAATGAACATCTTCGCGAGTGCCTCTGATGATATTGCTTCTTTAATAGGAAGAAACAACGCACTCTTTGTCAATCTATCGACAATCACCCAAATAGTGTCAAATTGGGTTCTTGCCGTTTTCAGCAACTTGGTAATAAAATCAATGGTAATGTGCTCCTACTTCCACATCGGATTCTAGCGGTTGCAACTTACCATACGGCTTTTGGTGTTCGGCTTTAACTTGCAAACACGTGACGCATTGCTCAACATACTTAACAACGTCGCGTTTCATGCCCAACGACCAATAATCTTTATTCAAATTGAGGTACATCTTTGTCGCACCCGGATGAATAGAATATTTAGACTTATGCGCTTCATCAAGAAGCACCTCTCGAAAATCACCCATCTTAGGCACCCACACTCTATCTTGAAAAGACAATAACCCACGCGAACCCATCGTAATGAATTCCGATTGCCCCACAATTCGTTCCGCATGCTTGTTGTGAACGTAAGCCTCTATTTGAATCACACCAAGTTTTTCAAGAAAATCGTTAGTAATAATCATACGTAACAATCCCAATCGTAACGCCGGGTGGTGACTCTTTCGGCTTAACGCATCCGCGACCACATTCTCCTTGCCCGGATGATAAAGTATCTCACAATCATAATCCTTCACCACATCCATCCATCTACGTTGATGATAATTCAAATCTCGTTGATCAAAAAGATGTTTCAAACTCTTGTGATCCGAATAAATCGTATACTTGACACCATACAAGTAATGGCGCCAAATTTTCAAAGTATGGACCACCACCGCTAATTCGAGATCATGAGTCGGGTATCTCTTTTCATGTTCCTTTAATTAGCGAGAGGCGTAAGAGATGACTTTACCTCGTTGCATTAGAACACACCCGAGCCCATTCAAAGAAGCATCACAATAGACCGTCATATCAACTACACCTTCCGGCAATACTAAGACCGGAGCTTTTCAAAATTTCTCTTTCAACAATTGAAAAGTGATTTCTTGCTCGTTCTCCCAATTGAATCTCGTATTCTTCCTTGTCAACTTAGTTAATGGCGAAGCAATCTTGGAAAAGTCTTGGATAAACCAACGATAGTAACCGGCCAATCCGAGAAAACTTCGGATTTCCGTAGGCGTAGTCGGTTGTCCCCAACTCTTCACCGTTTCTATCTTCCCCGGATCTACTTGAATACCATCCTTGTTCACAATATGGCCAAGAAATTGAACCTCCCTTAGCCAAAATTCACATTTTGAGAATTTAGCATACAACTTCTCTTTTCTCAATGTCTTCAATACTTCGCGCAAGTGGTGTTCATGTTCCGTCATGCTCTTAGAATAGACAAGAATATCGTCAATGAACACAATTACCGACTTGTCCAACATAGGTTGGCACACTCGGTTCATAAGATCCATGAATGCCGCCGGTGCATTCGTAAGACCAAAAGGCATAACCACAAATTCAAAATGCCCATAACGCGTTCGAAAGGCCGTTTTCTCAATATCTTCCTCACGGACCCGCATTTGGTGATACCCAGACCGTAGGTCGATCTTAGATAAATATGTCGCACCTTGGAGTTGGTCAAACAAATCGTCAATCCGAGGCAATGGATAACGATTTTTGATTGTCACCTTATTTAACTCCCAATAATCAATGCACATCCGCGTACTACCATCCTTCTTTTTCACGAATAAAACCGGAGCGCCCCATGGCGAAGCACTCGGTCGAATAAAACCCTTCTCAAGAAACTCTTGGGTTTGATTTAACAACTCTTGCATTTCCGTCGGTGCTAAATGATAAGGAGTTTTAGCAATGGGAGTAGCTCCCGGAACCAACTCAATGCGAAACTCGACTTGTCTTTCCGCCGGAACACCTGGTAACTCATCCGGAAAAACATCATCAAACTCACTTACCACCGGAATTTCACGAATGGCTGGTGGCTCATTACGAGTATCAACAACATGAGCAAGGAAAGCCATGCCACCGGTAACAACGAGACGACGTGCCCGTGCAAAAGTGCATATCGACACCGGTCTCCTTCGTTTATCCGCATGAATAATTAACTCTCCCCCACTTGGGGTCTTTATACGAATAGATTTTTCATGGCACGCATATCGGCTCTATTATGATCGAGCCAATCCATACCAACCATGATATCAAAATCACTCAACGTCATCAGAATGAGATCAATATTAAAGTTCTCGGAACCAAACACAACGTTACAATTTTTACACACATCAACCACTAGCACCGTCTTTCCATCCGCTATTTCGACTTCTACCGGACGACTTAACTTAGCTAACGGTTTATTAAGTTTAGGCACAAATTTTGGAGACACGAACGATAAATTTGCACCGCTATCAAATAGAATCCTTGCCGGATTAGAGTTAACCATGAAAGTACCTGAGATGACTTCGTTGGATTGTTTGGCTTCATCATTCGTCATCAAGTAGTTACGCCCCCTAGCCGACCCCGCCGCCTTCTCTAGCCTCTTTACTTGGTCGTTTGATAATTCGGGACATTCCGCCTTCCGGTGCCCCGTCTTTTGACAATTAAAGCACGTGACCGTCTTGATCAAACAATCACGAGCGTAATGACCCGGCTTCCCACAACTATAACAAGTAGGCATAAACGTATTCGAACCACCCTTCTTCATACTTCCGACGCTTTCGGACACACCCTTGCTCTTCTTGTTGGAGTAACTAGGCGCTCCAAATTTTCTTTTGCTCGACCCATAACTAACCGGAACCGGACTCGGAGCTTGTGCTTCAAACCCTTTTGCCACCACCAAAAGCTTAGCGAAAGTTTCAACATGACCGATACTAATTTTACCCTTTAAATCATCTCTAAGGGTTGCATGAAAGTCTTCCATTAGCATTTGATCATTTCCCGCATACACGGAACAAAAACGTGCCTTGGCGAGAAAGTTGGTTTTAAGAGTGTTTAGGTCCAAAGACCCTTGACGAATGTTCCTTAACTCGTTGCGCAATTTGGAAAGATCCGCTTGCGTACGATATTCAAGGAAAAACTCCTTCTTGAAATCCGCCCAAGATAACCCCACAAAAGCCGCATCACCTACCATATCAATCTTGCCATCGAGCCAATCTTTAGCATGGTGAAAGGACCCGTTCATATACATTATAAACGATTCACAATAGTTGATTACATCGCGAGGTATTTTGACCTCTATATGATACATTTTACAAACATTGCATTCGTTTTTAAAAGATAAACTTTCTTTACAACGAAAGTTGACGGAATGCACACCATTTCATAATACATCCAACTATAATTGACATAATAATAATCTTGATGAACTCAATGACTCGAATGCAACGTCTTTCAAAATATGCCATGAATGACTCCAAGTAATATCCTTAAAATGAGCTAATGCACAGCGGAAGATTTCTTTAATACCTGAGAATAAACATGCTTTAAAGTGTCAACCAAAAGGTTGGTGAGTTCATAGGTTTATCATAATAATCATTTCAATATATTAATAGACCACAAGATTTCCGTTTATAAATATATGTACACTCGCAAGTGTATAAAAGTATTCTATAAGTTGTAGGCACCCGGTAACAAGCCTTAACATTCATGTTTTACCCTCTGAAGTACACCAGATCAGGTGTGTTTAAAATAACCTCGAAGTACTAAAGCATCCCATAGTCAGGATGGGGTTTGTCAGGCCCAATAGATCTATCTTTAGGATTCGCGCCTACCGTACATAGACAAGTAGTTTAATGTTACCAAGCTAAGGGTACATTTCTGGTTTAAACCCACATAGAATTAGTTTCAGTACTTGTGCCTAATTCGTAAAACATTTATAAAACAACGCATGTATTCTCAGCCCAAAAATATATATTGCAAAAGCAATTAAAAAGGGAGCAAATGAAACTCACCATACTGTATTTCGTAGTAAAAATACATATAACGTCATTTAACAAGTGCAAGGTTGGCCTCGGATTCACGAACCTATATTAATTATATATATTTATATGTTGGTCAATATTTGTCTAACAATTTTTGGTCAAGTCATAGTGTACCACAATCCTAATGCTCGAGACTAATATGCAAAAGTCAGCAAAAGTCAACAAAAGTCAACTTGACCCAAAATGACTTCTAAAATTTATACGTGTTTATTATATAACTTAGCTATAGTCGTTTTATATATTTAAATATATTTATTAGATTTTATAATAATAAAAGTCATTTATTAATAAAAATTTATATTAACGTTTATATATGATAAAATATACTTTTATATATCTTAAGTAGTAAAATTTATAAAGTTCACTTAATATCGTAAAACTATAGTGGTAAGTATTATTAATGTAATTATATTACGCGTGGTGAAAAATATCTTTGTATCCCCTATTTATTTGATAAAATAATATTGATCATAATAATAATAAGTAAAAGTTGTATTATTTTGTAATAATAATTATTATTATTCTATAAAAAAATAACAATATTTATATTTACTAAAAATGTTATTATGATAAAATGATAATACTAACATAATAGTAATAATGATATTTTATAATAACAATGATATTTCTATTAAAATAATAACGACGATAGTAATAATAATCATTTTAACAATAATACAAAAATTCAGTTGACTTTAACTTCAAATCCGTTCATCGAAACCATTCGATATCTAAATGAAAAGTTCTTAATTTTTCGCTAGCTTTCCAATGACATGCATATCATATACCCTATCTCAGTAGCATATGTATCTAATTCAGGATTCAACAAACCTCTCTAAGGACAATATCGAATGTACAAGCATGCATAATCCTATATACTCGAGCACTAGTCAGGGATACACTATTGATATATAAAAGTTAAGTTATGAGTGCTCACGTATCAATATTGAGATTCAATATTGCAGGAAAGTACGTACACGCAACGGAGATGATAAATACTAGATTGACCTCACGAGCATACCCATGAACCATACCCATCACCTCCATAGCTATAACCCATAATTTCCTTAGCTTCGACTCATTCAAAAAACTATTTTGAAATCACTCGGACATCACTCCGTCGTAATGTTTTATGTATACTAATAATATCTTGAAATAATATAGAGCAAATATATATATATATATGTAAATCGATTGAGAGAGTTTAGAGAAATATATTTTCAAGTTTCTATGAAATAATGAAACCTATTGAATTCTACTTATAATAGATTTTTGAATTATTAAAGTGAATTATTAAAGTATGAATTATTAAAGTGAATTATTAAAGTATGAATTATTAAAGTGAATTATTAAAGTGAATTATTAAAGTATGAATTATTAAAGTATGAATTATTAAAGTGAATTATTAAAGTTAAAGTAAAGTAAAAGTAAAGTAAAGGTAAAGTTAAAGTATAGTAAAAATATAAAAACTATGTATGTATAATACGTGTATAAGTATATATAATATTAATTTAAATCGTTATATATATTTAATGAAATAAAATATAAATATCTTTATATTTATTATACTGGTTAAGTAATGAGTTGTCAAAAGTGATTCTAGATATTTATAAAAGTTATATATGTTTTAATAACAAAGTTCTTTTTAAACTGAAAACGTTTTTGTACGTTTGAAAATAGATTAACAGAATATTATGGAAACCAATTCTCCAATAGCTTTTGTCTAACTTTCGTAAATGACACTTTTTATTTTTATTTATAAATAGCTTTACAAATTATTCCGAATATCGTTAAGAGGAATAGATTTCTCAAATCATAGTGGACCTCTCAACAGAGACTTGTAATCATAATTCAATGTTTCTGATAATTCAATCATTTAATATATATAATTTTTTTTTTAATTTCGTCGATAATCATATTGAAACAAATACATTCATATAAAGCATTATACTTTTAAATACTTTGTTGACATTTTCAATTTATAACATATACACATATACATACATATTCATATATGTTCATTTAATGGTTCGTGAATCATTGGAATTTGGTCGAGGTTTAAAATAAATGTATAAACATAGTTTAAAATCCTTGAGATTTAACTTAACAAACATTGCTTATCGTGTCAGAATAATATAAAGATAAAGTTTAAATTTAGTCGGAAATTTCCGGGTCGTCACAGTACCTACCCGTTAAAGAAATTTCGTCCCCGAAATTTGATAGAGGTCGTTATGGCTAACAATGAGAATGTTATTATGACGATTATGAAGTTTTATCATGTCTAAGAAGTATGGATAAAATAATTCGATTACTCAAAGCGTATGAGGGAAGTTATCGTAAATGAAGGAAATAAGATTATAGTGATTCGTCATATCTTTTGACGTCATCACAATTGATCTCCGAATTTAAAGAAAATCTTTGTAATCTATGTTGGATTTGATGCTTCGGTGATTAAGGAGATTATGATTCTCTTCGAATTAATACGATAATCCATCTTGATATCTCTGTCGGGTATTTCTCTATAAATCCACCTCCTTCGTTTCCTTACAACTCACACCTTCTATTCTTTCTCCCTCAACTCATATTTTAAAGTATTTGTCAATATGCTTCATCCAGTACTGATTCTCGATATACTCCTCACTTTCATATCTGTCGTTCTTCTTTTTCATCTGCCTCCGGAAGAATCTATTTACTTCTACTATACTCTCGGTTTTATAGTGTTTTTAGTTCTCCCGTGTCTTTATATTGCTATATGCATCGATATATACGGTTTATAATTTTTGGGTGGTTGTTGGGTTTTATATCTTCCCTTATATTTCAAAGCCCCTGCTTTTGTCTTCTATAATCATTGACATCCAAGTTAATGCTCCCTTCTATTTGCTGCGATTTATACTCCAATTTCTATTTTGGAGTTTTGTCCTTTCATTTCTTCTTCTTGCGATTAAGCAACGTTTGTAATGGTCCAGTATTCGCAGATATGAATTTCAGAATGAACATAGTTAATGTTCTAAGAAGGAAATGGTAATGGCACGATCTTGATTTGTTAATTTACCAGAATACCCTGAAAAGACCGAATCATCAAGAAAATATATTCTTGATATTTTTAGAGATTAAATAGAATACAAGAGTCGTGTAACATGGAACATGATGACGGCATGGTCTGTGAATCGTCATGTCCCATTAGAAACTCAGCATGACTTACTGTAATATAATCACGTTGATCAAGTGTCATTATATTATACTAACTCATGCTTCAGTTCCCAACACTACTTCAAAACATTCATAATTTAAACTCGAAAGTTTATAGAATATAGAAACTAATAGTTTCTTATATGATGTAACACTGATAGCGCAAAGAGATAAATGACTTCAGATAAAATTAGTTGTGAAAATATCTTCAGAAATATCGCGGATATTTATAATGAAAGATATGATAATATCTTAGAATTTCTAATATTGATGGATGATGATGAAGATTTGTCTATAAAGGTTTAGAATAAAGAGTAAGGTATTCATTAATGACTTTAACAGGCACTGAATCATTTGGATTCTTTGAAGGCAGATTTAGTCTTTGTGATTTGTCCACAGCCTCCTTCATAGTCCGTTCAATCCGTTTTCCAGTTCCAAACCTTCTCTTTTTCTCAGCTTTACCACCTTACTATTCTTTGTCATCAAACTTTTTACTGTTAAGATCGTTTACAGTTTTTGATGCTTCGTCAGCATTTCAAGAACTAGTTTGCAGTTCAGAATATTTTTCAGAACTTCACATTCAAAGTATGTAAGTCCAGGAGATAGACGTTTTACGTGCACATATAACTGTTGGCGTAGACATGCTGCGAGATTTCAAAATACTGGTTACTGTTTTTCGATGATTCGTATGACAATTCTCGTTAGAAGATGCGAATGAGTAAATGATGTGATTTCAATAAATATAATGATTTTTCGAAAAGTCAAAGATAATTGAAGTTGTTGGTAAGTTTATTACTAAGGTGGCGAGATATGAAAGGTCCCCAGTAACGATGACGAAAGGGCAACGCATCTATCGAGGTTATAATAAGACTAGTCCGACTAAAAAGTCGAAGTTGACTTGCTGGAGCTGTGACAAACTATCTACTTTGAAAAGGAATTGAAAAGTCATTTTAGCTAATAAATGCCAAAGGGTCTGACACGGATACCCGTCGAACTATGACTTTGGCTTCGAGAGCTTTTTAGGTACATAAATGTGGGTAATATGTGGTTGGATCATCATCTCGATTGTTCATTGTTTGAAATGTCTTCGAAAACTTCGGAGAGTTTGAACACAGTTTGTAATCGTTAATATACATATGATGTTCTAACACGGTTTTGAAGTCAAAGTATAGCTTTGAAAGATGTAGGAATCTAAGAGTGATGTCTTCTGTTAAATCATGACTTGGATTTTGATTTGTCAAAATCAGAATGCGTAATCAAATTTGGGTGAGAATGGTTGTTTTGATTTCTATACAAGAATGTATATTGTTGTGAGATTTTGGGAGTATAGTTGATGATTTGCTTAATCAGATTCGAAAAATATAATATATTAATTGTGAATTTATATATCTCTCGGGTATTACCTACCCGTTAAAAAAAAAATTTCACAATTAATATTTTGTACAACAGAATTTTATTACAGTCTTTATGAAAATATATATGTGCATATTTTCTTCAGTTGTAATATAGATATAATGAGTTAATATTAAATTAAACTCATTTGATTTACGGTTGAAACTAGAACTGAATAATCCCTAAAGACTTTAGAAATTACATAACTTTTACGGAGTATTTATTCAATAAAATTGAAATTATGAATTAATACTTCGTTATTTGTTGGTGTTTGTAACCCTTGCACCATATTCTCTAAATCCACTACTCGAGCGCGAAGCTCGTTGACTTCTTCTATTACATCGGGGTGATTGTCGGTTCGGACGAGTGGATAAATAAAATCTAGAATTTGATGTAGTATATAATCGTGACGAGATACTCTGAAAATGAGAGAGAAAATGGTGTTTCGGACTGGTTCGCCGTTAAGTGCTTCAGGTTCATCGCCAAGAGGGCAATGTGGTGGATGGAAGGGATCACCTTCTTCTTGTCTCAAATTATTGAGGAAGCTACGAACCTATCCCCAATTCATTCATAATAGATGATGGCTAATTGGTTGATCCATTCCGGTCACACTGCTTTCGGAGCTTGAGTGGGATTCCATATCGGAATTCGAGGGACTTGAACTAATGACGAATTCCATTTCGTTCGATTGAATAAAGAATTTTTTGATATGAAATGATTTTTCGGCTATCGGGTGGTATTTTAATTACATAGAATATCTATATATATAGCGCAAAAGATTTCGTAGATTACGGAGGAAATTACGGGATATGTCAGGCAAAGTTTACAGTAACAGATACGCTAAGATATGGATTAGCAGATACGCTAAGATATGAATTTTGTCTATACACTATTCATGCAATCAATGCAGTAAGATGTGTCTAGACTAAGAATGATAAGCAGGCAATTTCCGACAAAAATGATAAGCAAAACTTTTGACATGCAGACACGGTCGAAGTCCAGGCTCATTAATGCATCCTAACGACTATCAGTCAGACACACTAATGCAGACCTGGTTCGCTAAGACCACCACTCTGATACCAACTGAAAGGACCCGTTCATATACATTATAAACGATTCACAATAGTTGATTACATCGCGAGGTATTTTGACCTCTATATGATACATTTTACAAACATTGCATTTGTTTTTAAAAGATAAACTTTCTTTACAACGAAAGTTGACGGAATGCACACCATTTCATAATACATCCAACTATAATTGACATAATAATAATCTTGATGAACTCAATGACTCGAATGCAACGTCTTTCAAAATATGCCATGAATGACTCCAAGTAATATCCTTAAAATGAGCTAATGCACAGCGGAAGATTTCTTTAATACCTGAGAATAAACATGCTTTAAAGTGTCAACCAAAAGGTTGGTGAGTTCATAGGTTTATCATAATAATCATTTCAATATATTAATAGACCACAAGATTTCCGTTTATAAATATATGTACACTCGCAAGTGTATAAAAGTATTCTATAAGTTGTAGGCACCCGGTAACAAGCCTTAACATTCATGTTTTACCCTCTGAAGTACACCAGATCAGGTGTGTTTAAAATAACCTCGAAGTACTAAAGCATCCCATAGTCAGGATGGGGTTTGTCAGGCCCAATAGATCTATCTTTAGGATTCGCGCCTACCGTACATAGACAAGTAGTTTAATGTTACCAAGCTAAGGGTACATTTCTGGTTTAAACCCACATAGAATTAGTTTCAGTACTTGTGCCTAATTCGTAAAACATTTATAAAACAACGCATGTATTCTCAGCCCAAAAATATATATTGCAAAAGCAATTAAAAAGGGAGCAAATGAAACTCACCATACTGTATTTCGTAGTAAAAATACATATAACGTCATTTAACAAGTGCAAGGTTGGCCTCGGATTCACGAACCTATATTAATTATATATATTTATATGTTGGTCAATATTTGTCTAACAATTTTTGGTCAAGTCATAGTGTACCACAATCCTAATGCTCGAGACTAATATGCAAAAGTCAGCAAAAGTCAACAAAAGTCAACTTGACCCAAAATGACTTCTAAAATTTATACGTGTTTATTATATAACTTAGCTATAGTCGTTTTATATATTTAAATATATTTATTAGATTTTATAATAATAAAAGTCATTTATTAATAAAAATTTATATTAACGTTTATATATGATAAAATATACTTTTATATATCTTAAGTAGTAAAATTTATAAAGTTCACTTAATATTGTAAAACTATAGTGATAAGTATTATTAATGTAATTATATTACGCGTGGTGAAAAATATCTTTGTATCCCCTATTTATTTGATAAAATAATATTGATCATAATAATAATAAGTAAAAGTTGTATTATTTTGTAATAATAATTATTATTATTCTATAAAAAAATAACAATATTTATATTTACTAAAAATGTTATTATGATAAAATGATAATACTAACATAATAGTAATAATGATATTTTATAATAACAATGATATTTCTATTAAAATAATAACGACGATAGTAATAATAATCATTTTAACAATAATACTAAAATTCAGTTGACTTTAACTTCAAATCCGTTCATCGAAACCATTCGATATCTAAATGAAAAGTTCTTAATTTTTCGCTAGCTTTCCAATGACATGCATATCATATACCCTATCTCAGTAGCATATGTATCTAATTCAGGATTCAACAAACCTATCTAAGGACAATATCGAATGTACAAGCATGCATAATCCTATATACTCGAGCACTAGTCAGGGATACACTATTGATATATAAAAGTTAAGTTATGAGTGCTCACGTATCAATATTGAGATTCAATATTGCAGGAAAGTACGTAGACGCAACGGAGATGATAAACACTAGATTGACCTCACGAGCATACCCATGAACCATACCCATCACCTCCATAGCTATAACCCATAATTTCCTTAGCTTCGACTCATTCAAAAAACTATTTTGAAATCACTCGGACATCACTCCGTCGTAATGTTTTATGTATACTAATAATATCTTGAAATAATATAGAGCAAATATATATATATATATATATATATATATATATATATATATATATATATATATATATATATATATATATATGTAAATCGATTGAGAGAGTTTAGAGAAATATATTTTCAAGTTTCTATGAAATAATGAAACCTATTGAATTCTATTTATAATAGATTTTTGAATTATTAAAGTGAATTATTAAAGTATGAATTATTAAAGTGAATTATTAAAGTATGAATTATTAAAGTGAATTATTAAAGTGAATTATTAAAGTATGAATTATTAAAGTGAATTATTAAAGTTAAAGTAAAGTAAAAGTAAAGTAAAGGTAAAGTTAAAGTATAGTAAAAATATAAAAACTATGTATGTATAATACGTGTATAAGTATATATAATATTAATTTAAATCGTTATATATATTTAATGAAATAAAATATAAATATCTTTATATTTATTTTACTGGTTAAGTAATGAGTTGTCAAAAGTGATTCTAGATATTTATAAAAGTTATATATGTTTTAATAACAAAGTTCTTTTTAAACTGAAAACGTTTTTGTACGTTTGAAAATAGATTAATATAATATTATGGAAACCAATTCTCCAATAGCTTTTGTCTAACTTTCGTAAATGACACTTTTTATTTTTATTTATAAATAGCTTTACAAATTATTCCGAATATCGTTAAGAGGAATAGATTTCTCAAATCATAGTGGACCTCTCAACAGAGACTTGTAATCATAATTCAATGTTTCTGATAATTCAATCATTTAATATATATATATTTTTTTTTAATTTCGTCGATAATCATATTGAAACAAATACATTCATATAAAGCATTATACTTTTAAATACTTTGTTGACATTTTCAATTTATAACATATACACATATACATACATATTCATATATGTTCATTTAATGGTTCGTGAATCATTGGAATTTGGTCGAGGTTTAAATAAATGTATAAACATAGTTTAAAATCCTTGAGATTTAACTTAACAAACATTGCTTATCGTGTCAGAATAATATAAAGATAAAGTTTAAATTTAGTCGGAAATTTCCGGGTCGTCACACATGGCCCCTTAACAAACTAGTAGCAAGCCTCGTTTTCTTCTCGGGTGGGCACTCGGTCGTGCGAAAACAATCTTCAACATCGGAAATCCAAGCTGCACTCTTCATGGGGTCGGGATCCCCGTGAAAGTGAGGAGGCTTAGTTGCCAAGAAGTTCTTATAGCTAAACTCCAACTCGCCCACATTTTGAGGTCTAGGAAACCTCCTTTCAACTTCTTCTTTAACGGCATTAGTCATCCGTTCTTGAATCATATCGACAACTTGTTTCGAAACCGACTCTTCGAATATTTGTTTAACCCTTCGTGAGAAAACCGAAACATAGTTTTCTAAAGCGGTCTCAATCTTAGTAGTCATCTCATCTTCCTCCACATGAGAGGGACCATCATTGCCCTTCGTATTCATTCTGTTTCTCGTCTTCATTCTAAAGATTAAAAATGGATTAGACATCACCAACAATTTAATACACATATATACCTATGCATATGACCGCACACACACCACATCTAGCTCGATACTTGTCGTACATCCTTGCTTGACTTGACTTGCAACCGTAATAGTGGTCGCGACTCACTATTACGCTCACATGCCGTGCCATGCTCAAACATATCACAACCATCTTGCTCGATGTTCAAAATAATAACACATGATTAGTATGTCATAACATAAGCATAGTTATTCCACCTATGCACCAAAGAACTAATCGAAACCCGCACTGACCCGTAGTCCTACAAGTCCCGCACATAATTCAACAACACAAAAGTCTAAGTCTAGGCGCCTATCTCAAGTCACCTAAATCCCTTAGACCATGCTCTGATACCACTTGTAACAACCCAACCCGTAATCCATACGATAAATTTTTTTTATACAACACAATTACACACCAATTAAATATGTTACCCATTTCACGAGTTCTATTTAAAACGCACAACAATTAATTGTTTACAATAGGCACGAGGGCCACGAATAAAGTTTAGTACAAATTTGACCCATTACAAATGATAGTTTAGAAACCAAACGACGTTCTGAGCATGGTTTGGGACTAAACTACCCAAAACTAGGCCAACTTCCAAAAGCTACAACATAACAACAACAAGGGACACCTAGTGCCCAATGACCCCCTTGCCCTTGTCCGCGACTGCATCTAAAAAGATAACAACGAGAGGGGTAAGCAAAGCTTAGTGAGTAGAATAAATATATACATGCATATAAGACTTACCCACATGCATCCACGATATCATATAACGCACCCAATCGCATAACATCTCGATAAATAAGCTAGTATCGTCAAACCGTACAACTAGCCACATTAATAACATAAATATCATAATCATAAATCAAATACTAGCATCACCAACTATAAACCATGGTTAACCAAAATCCTTCGCAAAGGGAATGACTTTGCGAAACAAATCATCGATGTTCATAACAACCGTTAGCTCCCAAACAAGGCTATGGTATACTAACCCCCGAGGTGTTCCAAAAACGGCTATGGCATCACCCCCAAGTGTTCCCAAAAACGGCTATGGCATCACTTGATCAACATGTGAGTAAAACACGGCTATTACTCACAATCATGTACACAAACACGGCTATGTGCACAATAACACGGATAATAATGTGGGAGTAAAACACGGCTATTACTCGCCACTATATGCACAAACACGGCTATGTACATAAATATAAAACGTGTACAAAATGGCTATGTCTCACAACTATGGTCACAAAACGGCTATGTGACACCATTAATACGGCACGTAAATCATATACATACATATATAGATTTTCCACTCACCTCAAGTCTCTTGTGAAAGCTAACCGAGCTTGCAACCCTTCAATGTAACGTACCTATTACATTATGCATTTATTAACATACAATCTAGTTGAATTAAATTCTAACCACTAACCCTTGAGCATTTAATGACCCTATCGCATTAAATGACTCAACTACACCAAAACCGCCCATTAATGACCATTCTTGTCATAAATCACTAAAAGCTAGTGATTAGGGTCTATTAACATCAACTAACATAAACTTGGTGTACTTCATACCCATTTTACCCAATTAGTTCAACTTTGACTCATATGACCCATTTTGACACTTACACAATCAAACTTTGTCATACATGACCTATTCACAATCTCACCAACATTTAACAAGTGTATTTAATGCTTACAACACCATTAATACTTACAAACCCCATTTCATTAGACCAAACCCTAGATTATGGTAATTAGGGTTTCCATTCAACAATCTAACCCAAAATCCACCCATTTAACCCTCAAATGGGTCACACAAGTCCCATATGAACCAAACCCTAGCTTAACTAAATAAAACTCGAAACTTAAAGTTGAGACTTACCAAAACTATCCTCTTGTAGCTAATAGCAAGGAGAACAACTTTAATTCTTGCTCCTAGGATTGATTCACAAAACTCCTTCTTCAAATCTCAAGTATAAACTAAGTGAATTTTAAGTTTTGAGAGGAATTTATGAAACAAAATGGAAAAGAAATGAGAATATAGGATAAGTGGTTGATATTAAAAGCTCCCATCAGATCTACATGCAAAAAGACCAAATTGCCCCTAAACCCTATTTAATTTGAGTGGAATTCGGAGTCAGAATTGCAGAATTGCCGCGGCGCGGCACCTTTGTCGCGGCGCGACATAAAGAAGGAAAAACGACCCTTCTTAACACAAGTTCTGATCTGAATTTGCTTTGCTTGTCGCGTCGCGGCCCCATTCCCCGCGGCGCGACATTGGCCTGTTCCTGGTCACTTTGTCAACCAATCACAAAACGAAGGTTCATACAACTAGCACACCTCGTTCACTATTCCTATCCACGTCTAAGCTTCGCCCTTAAGTCTCACACGACTCAACACCATCGCGACACATACACAAACACGTATACGCAAGCATTCGCATATACCCATATATATATATATATACACACATATACATATATGCACTTACACCTAACTAACACTTTAGTTCATTTAATCACATAACAAGTAAGTTATAAGCGTACTATTGATTAAGTACGTACCTTTAGACGCGCAAGGGAAAACGGGGTGTTACAGCTATATGCCTGATGAGATGATTCAGACTCCGCCAACCCTACGAGTAACTAGATCTAGGACTACGACTCCTATCATACGCCGAACAGTTACTCCAACCATTGGTGATATGGACCAATACTTAGAGCCAACTAGGTTACCTTCACCTATCTCCGTATCACATCCAACAATAACAGTAAGCCCTACACTAAATGAATCGCAAGCTTTGGTAGGCAAGATAGCTGAAAGCAAGGATGGTAAAAAGACCAATCAGCCCATCCAATCTAAACAGGACTTAATAATAAATCCTACTAAGTAAGGTGCTTCAGCATCTAAGGAAGTAAAGTCTTCCTCTGCAGTAAAGTCTGCGTTGACTCAATCGATTGAGGAAACTCAATCATTGAAGTACAGAACGGCCGAAGGGGAGCCGAAAAATCTTGAAAATGCACCTTGCGTATCGGCTGGAAATCCTCTTGTGCCTCAACGTAGAACAGGGTCTGGAGGTCCGGCTTATCTTGATGAGGAAGATCTGCCGCGTCCCATGGAAACGAGTCAACATGACAATCCTTCGGGATATTTATCAGACTTCGAGCTGACTGTTCCTTTGGTTCAAGAAATTGATCCATTGGTTCAAACCACTTCTTTTCCGGATTCTAAAACTCAGGGTCTGGAGGATGAGTCTTTAACTGAAAGAGATATGCCATCTCATGGTACATCAATGATTTCAGGAGTCAGAGATAGTAATATCTCTGCGAGAGCTAAACCAACGGGTAGTTCTGCTACTTTGTCATAGTCCCATGAGACTAAAGTCATGGAAGTGGGTGATTCGAAAGAATCTTCGCCGGTGACAACTCCGGTTGTTGCCCAACCTCCATCAGAAGGGGATATCACAAATCTGACTAGTAGTACGTACAACCCTACATATAAGAATAATACTGCACGTTTATCCTTACCTGCCCTCACGGTAAATCAAACACTTCCACCGACATCGCCTTCAACAGATGCTGCTGCCGTTGTTCCTATTGTTACTTTACCACCATCACCCTCACATTCACCAAATTATTATGATGCTTTGGAGCAAGAATATTTCAGTCGTATGTTTTGTAGAGTCAATCTTGATGTTCTTCGACGAACTTCGCTTCAATCAATGTTTCGCGCTCGAGTACGACATCCGCTTATTCCATGCTCTTCTCCTCTAAGTCGTCACCGTGATGATGAACATGACGATTCTGATCCTCAGAATAGTCATGAAGGGGAGATAGGATTAGATGGAGAATTTCCAACGGTGAACATTTTCACTAGGGGTGGTGGTGTGAGGTCGACATCAGCTTCTCAAGCTCAACAGGTTCATACGGAATCAGAAATGGTTTCTACTCATGATGATATTGATGACAAGGAACCTGAGCAAGTCATACTTCCAATTATTCATTCTGAGGCTGATAGTGGACCGGTAGACGAGGATTTGAGCTTAAGTGATTTTTATCTTGAAGAAACAGATGATGATGGGTTTGTCGTTCTAAGCAAATTATCTGCAGTATCTTCTATTCATGAGGATGTAGAAATTGTGGATGAAGGGAATCCTGATCCGGTAATGGAAAGTGATGATGAAATGGATTCTTCTGATGAAGATGAAGACAATCTTTATGTTAATCCAAATGATAATGACATCTTTGATCATATTGAAGATGATAATGCTCCAACAGATGACACGACAAATCCTACTGACCATTCATCAAATTCTACACCATCATCGAGTTCAAATTCAACAAATGCAAATGAAAATTCAACTTCTGGTACCTCTACTTCAAGTGAAACATTAAATTCCAGATTCAAATACAACAACGGTATATTCTTTAAGAATCGGGAACAAAGATTACCATTGGGATTTGTACATGATTTCATAACGTTACGAGACACATTCATCGAGGAAAATGCATATAAGATCTTCCGCATTAACGGAACGCCAAGAAGTAAAAGGTTTACCTATATAGGTTCACGATTGCTTCCAGCTAATGAAAGAAACTGGTATGAGTTTATGTGGAGGAAACATATCAATAAGAATGAAGATGATTTGTGGCTTCAAAGGAAGTATCGTATTTCAGAAGTGTTAAAGATTACTCGAGTCGGAGTAGATATAAGTGAGAAAAGAGAAGTCATCAGTCAGTTCCATGTTATTAGAGAAGATGAGAAGGAATACAAGTTCACAGAAGCTGATTTCCAAAATGTAGACATGCTTGACATCATTCACATCTATAACTACCTCAGTATCATCGCCAATCGACCTTTTGCTAAGGCGCAAGCTTTGGAAACTGTGAAAAGATACATGATGGAGACAATCGAACTGATGAGACGTGAAGATTTGGAAATTGGTCTTGAAGCTAATAGGAAAAAGATTCGAATAACTTATCCAAATCAATTCACAGAGGGACTGAAATATATGGGAATGTTTCAAATGCAATTCGAACCCGAAGGGTTTGTATTTGTGAATTCTCAGAAAGAAAAAATATTCATCCTCACTGAAGAGTTAAACAAATATTCAGATGGTACACTCAAGGCTGTATCGAAGTATCTTAAAATTCATCAAAGCAAGTTTGATGACATTGACATGAGAATGGGTCTTGGAGAGTTCATAGAGTATATAAAGCATATCAGAGATCATCTGAAACTCCGGATCTGTACTAGATAGTTTGAGATTTTTCGTGGCCAAAGAAAAAAAAGATATTTTAAAGAAATGGATGAATACCATTACATGAGGGAGATCCAAGAAAAGCGTGCGCGTCTGGAAACCTTCTAAGCAAATTTCAGAAAATCAAGTTAAAGTTTCAAAACCAGATGGCACACGATGGAAACTAACGTTTGGACCTCTCAAGATTACTAAATAGGATTATATTGTAAATTTCACATTTAACACTAAGGGGGAGATTGTTAGGACCCCGAAGTTGTATAGTGTTAATGTGAAACATGCTTAAATGAAGGTTCCTTAGAAGAGGGCTATATAAGGAACCTATGTAGTCCTAATTAGATAGCCATTGTATTGTAATTGAGTTCTAGAAGTTGTGGAATGTAAATTTTACCAAATCTCTCTCTTACCGAGTCTATTCTTACTTACCGAATCCCACTCTAACTCGTCACATCTTCCAATCTCAACATGATCTGACCTATCAACATCTTTCTATTTAAATTTTTGTACCACGACATTATTTCACTTAGCATTAGCATACCATCCAAAATTTGACAACCCGAAATAAATGTCGATTGGACCGGACTTATCAATTTATCTATTACATGAGCTAGACGATTCGGGAGTAGTTTTGTGACAATCTTGTAAAAGAACCCAACAAGAGAAATCGACCGAAAATCTGTGATAAGAGACGGATTTTGCATTTTCGGGATGAGAGCAAAAAAAGTGGAATTCGCCCCGGGAGGCATTATCGAAGAATCAAAAAACAACCGAATGTGTCTACAAATGTCGGTCTTGATAATATCCCAAAAATGCTTAATGAACCGGAATGAGTAACCATCCGAACCCGGTGCTTTTGAACTACCACAATCCCATACAGCACTTTTGATTTCCTCTTCATCAAAGTTTCGTTCGAAGAACAACACGTCCTCGGGAGTGAGCGTATAATGAGGCTGAACTGAGATGAAATCTACATCCGTACGAAATGTGTCAAACTTTAGATTAAAGTAATCATAGAATTTATTCTTAATAACTGTTGGATCCGTAACCCAAGTACCATCCACCATCAAACCTTTGATATGTTGTTGACCCCGTTTTTGCTTAAGACACCGGTGAAAAAATTTTGAGTTTTCGTCACCCTCTACATCCCATTTCATTCTGAATTTTTGAATAGAATCGAGAGCTTCATAATTGGAGATGTCAAGTTCCTCTTGGAACAGACTATTACGAAGACTAACGGAGTCGCCATCTGCATTGCCCGCATCTATAAGAATAGCAAGATATTGAATTTTTGTAGATATTTCCTTAAGTCTACTGTTCTCATTAGCTCTAGATGAGTGAATCCAATTTTTAAGTTTAATTTTCAAAAGCCTCAACTTAGTGACAATATTAACAGCAGAAGTATTGCTAATCTCAGCCCAAGCATCACGAACAACCACATCGAAGTCATTTCTTTCGAACCAAGAGTCAAAAATTTTAAAATAAGTCGGGCCAAAATCAACTTTATCTTGAAATAGAACAACGGGAGAATGATCTGAGTAACCTCGAGGCAAAACTTCACCTTTTATATCATCTACACATTCAAGAACATTGTTAGTGATAAAAAATCTATCAAGTTTGCTGAATTTCGTGCCTGCTTTATTTCTCCAAGTGAATTGCAATCCGCCAAGAGGGACTTCGCATAAAGAATTTGAATCAATGAACTCATTAAAAGCATCCGCATCAAGATGATGAAACTGAGTTCCACTCCATTCAGATTCAAGTCTCACCGAGTTCCAATCACCGAAAAAAATATATTCACCACGATTTGAAGACATAAAATCTGAAAGCTTATTCCATAAAGAAATTTTGTCATTTAGGTGTTGTGGGGCGTAAACATTCACCATATAAACCTCTATTTTATCACAGAGCCAAACACCCTTAACAATAACAAAATGAACATCGCACCAAATAGCACTTCTAACAAACGCATTAGGATCCCAAATTGAAATTATGCCTCCTGAAAAGCCTCGAGCCAAACTAATAGCATAATCAAAATTATAGTCTCCCCAAATAGATCGTAAATGAGACAAACGTAGACGAGTCATCTTAGATTCTTGTAGTCCAAGAAACTGTACATTCGACGAAACACACAACTTACGTATCCATGTTCTTTTCATGAACATTTGAAACCCGCAACTATTGATGGAGATGATCTTCATTGAAAACAAAATCACCAACACGATCGACAACTATACCGCATCTTTTCAAATTGTAGCCCAGAATATCTCCAACCTCAATAAGGTCATCTGCCTCATTACGTAAACCACAATCAAACATTATTTGACGATGACAATTAACAGAATCTTTAGAATTCTCTCTATTACAAGTATCTTCTTGCATGTGCGTGAAGCCGGGTGAAACCGGAATACTAGAACTAATCACCTCATCGTTCCCTACCGCCTTTGTTGCATTCGAATCAATAGTATCGTTGTTGATAAGCAACACCAACAGAAGCTGATCCTTCACCATCAGTGTTATCATTTAAATTGACACCAGCAAATTCCTTCAATGGATCCAAATCAATATGCACAGAATCAGATTTGGAAGAGACACTAACCATATCTTCTTTTTCGAATATAGCCACATCACTACTCGAGTCATCGGTAGTAGAATCAATGTTAAACGTCCAAGTGCCGACCTCTTGGAACTGAACAGGGACATCTACACCATTGATTTCGATGGGCACAGTTTAGAAATGTTTTTATGATCATAAGTAGCGACGCATACACGTCCAACAGACAAATGTAAATCACTTTTAGCTTCGAAAAACAGAAAACGCCCTATACACGCGGTTGCCTTTTTGAAAGCATTAGATCCCCAAGCACAAGTGGGTAAACCCGATATTTCAAACCAAACTAATCGCTCATCCACAATGAAACCATCTGTCGCATCTTTCGTGCATACAAACAAGGACATCAAATTTGCATTATCTTTAAAGGCTAACAAGCTGGACACCGACTCGAATTTGATCCAAATCCAGTACCCACCAATATATTGCATCTTAAAATCATTAAAACCTTCAGAAATACAAAGTAGGTGTACGGAGTATAATGAGCTCAAATCTTTCACTTTGGCCAGCAAAAGATGATCTTCTTCTTTTATAGTAATAAGATCACTATCTTTAATACGAAACTTCTTCACCCTAGAATTCGAATCAGTACCCGACACCTTAGATGCATAAGAGCCCTCTCCCTTCGTATCATCGTCCTTCTTACCTAGTGAATCGTCCACAATCTTAGTTGGAGGTTTTGGGGCCACAACTCTAGTAGGTTTTGTGTCTGGCGAGGGTTTAGGAGATTTCGAGAGTTCGATATATAGATGATAGTGCCCCATCCACACATCGGCTAGCCGGTTTTCCATCGATAAAGGATTAGTGACACCCATGTACCGAATAAATACGAACCTTTTACCGGTTTTTGCACGTTTTGAAGTGATGAACACATCCACCAGGTATCCATAAGCATAAAAAATCCTCCACGGAGAATTCCTATCGGCATGATCCGGGAAATTAGTAATGTAGTACGATGTAAATTCCTTATCAGTTGGTTTCCCAAAATTCACATCTAATCTACGATACACAGGTTTTGGTTTACGTCGTTCCTTGCGCAACCACCCATCTTTGAGTGGAGTATAACGAGTGTTTCCAACCATGATGAAGAGGCGTCTGAACCTGCCGTGATTTTACCAGAAAATGATGAGTATAACAACAGCGCCGTCAAGTTGTTGGGATCGACCGTTTTTTTGGTGAAACCGGTTTTTTTTCAGTCTGTTGAATTAAAAAAAAAAAAAAGAATACATATGTGATATGTTCGATAGATTTGTAAAACACTTCAAATTCTTGAACTAGTTACAAACTTACAATACAACATAGTCTCACACACAAATGTAAAGTAGTTCCTTATAACAAATTGGAATAGATATGAACCCTTAAAATGTACATATTAAAATTTAACATTAACATTATTAAGAAACACAAACACATTGCATAACATTCTCAAACGCTCCCCGCGCACGAGGACTATTCAATTTTCTTCTCCTTCACTTCTTGTCTCGGTGTTTTGACTTTGACTTTATTCATGATTTTCTGCACAACCTTTTCATCCATCATACTATAAAACCTCTTGCTATGCATCTGCAACCTTTTTCCATGCTCCCTTATCTTGTTATCATATTTCAACCAAATAACTGGAACACTCATACCTACCACAGTCCCTGAACACAACCAATGCATACACGAATGATATTCAGTTCAAGTGTCGGAAAAATGGACCAAATTTTATCCTATAATCATATAGAATATTATCAAGTAACATAAAAAAACATTGCTATCGCGTGTCTCTCACAAAGTTTCAGTTTTATTTTACTAAATTGTTACGCGCAAAGAACATAAAATATGCATATATACCTATGAAGAGAAGAGTAAGAAGGTCCGTCAAGCTACCAACGATGGAGAGTAACCACAAACCAATAACCGTCGCAGCAAAAACATACCACTCACTTTGAGCACCAATCTTAAACATCCACCTTGCTGCTTCTTCAGAGTATTCTCTAAGTAAATTCGCAATTCCGTTGGCCGTGTTCTCGGATATCCCAATTCCCGACATAGTTGGTTCCTCTCTGCAGCCATCGTTAACCAAAACCATTGTCAATAGACTAACTAATATGGAGTAAAAGTTTATACACTCAATAGACTAACTAATATGGAGTAAAATTTTATACACTCGGTTGTCTTAAGTTGCAATTAATCTTTTGACTATAATGTATTAATATGGACTAATGATTGAGAAATGCATAAAGATTGGATTTGTAAGCTTACTTGTAAATGAGCCTATAAATATTAGCCCATGCAAAAAGAGACGAAAAAAGAAAAATGGAAAGCCAAGAAGACACGGTGATGAAATTGAAGGCATAGACTTCCATTACCACCCATAAAACTGTTGCGGTCGTTAGTACTCCAACGCTCAAACGCTTCTTCCTCCACATTATTACATCTTTCCAGGAGTAAGCATCATCTGAATGCATATAATACAATCATATATCACCATATATATTACAGTATTGGAATACAGTGACAGTATGTTTAGATTTTTAGTAAACTTATATAGTTATATTGAGTTTTTATGATCAAAAGTAATACAAGCATGCACAACAGTTGAAATGGAACTAATGAATGATCTTTCATGGTAACTGAAAACCACCCAACTCATTATTTTACGATTACCTAGCCTCAAGAAAATATCTATCATTTAAGATTCATACTAGTCTTCGAACATCTAAATCGTATTACAGCCACAGTTTTGTCTTTAATGGCTCATGTATACAAGTATCTAACATTTAAGATTCTTACTAGTCTTCCAACATCTAACGCGTATTGCAGCCAAAAAACAAACTCGTTTTTAAACGAGATAGATCCAACCATGATCAGGACTGCATGAAAAACAAGCTACTTGTTAGCTTGACAAACTCTACTCGAGTAGCCTAATATATAATGCATTCCTAGTCAAGTTCAAAACCTACCTCAAATTACTATATGTTGGGGTTCTATGTTGGGGTTGAAGATGTTAAACGAAACGAAAAACGAAGGAAACTCGAGCTGCGGTTGCGGGCTAGAAGATGCAGGTCGCGAGTTTGATATTATGGTCTCGAGTTTCAGGTTACGGTCACGAAATGCATCACAGTGGATCTGGAAGTTGGAGTTTAAGACCTTGCGGTCGCAAGGTATACTTTCGCGGTAACAAAATTGTGTCGTAGCCGGCAAGTTTTTCTATTTTGGAAACGATTTCATGTTTTGCGATATAAATTGTAACCCTAACCTCATTGTATCAACAACCCATATGAAAATTATCGATAAAAACTCTCTGTTTAGCTGTAGACTAAACCAATCGTTAGATTAAACGATTAGACATAAATACTACAAAATTCATTTATTCTTTACGTTTCTTGCACTTTATTTTATCATTATCTTTGTGTATTCTTGTGATTTATCTGCTTGTTGCTCGGTTAGCGATAACTAGAGTTATGAGGTTCCTGTTGGGGCTATCTAGAATTCCAAACACACTATACATTCTAACTATATAAGCACTACTTTAGTGTCTCATAAGAAGTCATTAGCAGTAACCCAAGCTCGAGCTCACATGAGTTTAAACTAGGCCAAATTATTAGACATTAAGTTAGGCTTAAATTCGACTGTGGGATTGGGGATGTGAGGTTTCAAAGCATTTTTAGGCATTCTTAGAATTTAAGTACTCTATAGATACCACATTATAATAAAGTGATTCCAACGTGATTTCTATTATACAATACAAATACCCTAAGCCCTATCGTGGTTATACCAAGTTTTGAATGTGGTTGTTAACACGTAACTGCTAAAGTAAGACTTTAAAGACACTAATTAATAAGAAAAAAAGTTCCCCTGTGTACGCATGTTTAAAGTTGTGGTTGTTCGATTTGAGAAGGATGACCACAAGACAAACAAAATGACAAAAGTCTCGTACGAACAGATTTTACAAAGATTTTAATTCTTTACAATACTTTGGGGTATACATAATGTACGATATATGAATCATATTAGGAAAACATGCCAAAAAGATTGAACTAAAATACAAACCATCAACGCTTTTAAACAGAAGTGTCAAATAGATGGTAAATGTTTATAAATCGTGTAGTAATCATTATAAATTTTGTAGACAACTACTAACACGTAACTGCTAAAAACTAATATTCTAACGAAACTACTGAACAACAAAAAAGATCCTCGTGTACACAAAGATAATAAATTTATTAGAAATATATAATAATATAATATGCATGTAGTATAAAACATTTTTTTGAACAACAGTTCGGGATCACCAAAGGGACTAAACCACACACGTGTTCTTCTCTCGTAGTTGCATAACCTGCCCGAACTGCTTCCTTGGAGAAAACACGACCCAATCCTAGGGCATGAGCGGTAAACCCCCTCCCCCACTGCCCCCCGAAACGCGTTGTGCGGAAGGCACTCTTGAGCGAAACTCAAGGGTAAAGGGACAACCCTGTGTGCATGTTGTACGCCAAGGGAGTCGATCTCCTTACCACATGAGCTACAACACATGTAGTATATATAAAACATATTACTATTACTATTTAACTTATCTTAATTGTAGCTCCGGTTTGGGAGAATTGGCGTCAACACATAGAAATGACTTTGGAGTTCTAAAAAATATATAAATGAATTTACAACACTGTAGGAATGTTTATAAACTTTGAATGTGGTAGTTAACACATAACTGTTAAAAGTAAGATTATAAAGACACTAATGTATAATAAAAAAAAGGTTCCCCTGTGTACACATACTTAAGGTTGTGTTTGTTTGATTTGACAAGGATAGACAAATAAAACGACAAGAGTCTCGTACAAAGAGGTTTTGCAAAGTATTTAAATCTTTATAATACTTTTGTGGTATATTGAATGTATGAACTATGAATCATATTAAGTATACAACCCAAAAAGACCAAACTATAATAGAAAACAAATTACACTTTTAAACAAGGCTGTTAAAATAGATAGTAAATATTTATAAATTTTGTAGACAACTGTTAACACATAACTGCCTTTTTAAACGGCAGTTAAGAGTCACTGACAGAGTTTTAAAGCGATGTCAGAACCAAGCCACCCAATCATTTCTTGGGAAGAACGTTACGTACCTTCTGCCCCACAGGAGGAAACCCCACGGCGAGTCCATATAGGCATCGCGTGTGGTAAAACACCGTCGCACGAGGCTCGAATGCAAGACGTTTGCAGCTTCCGAGGCCTATGAAATGGACGGGTAACTCAAAAAAAAATTTTGCACCTCATGAATGTCAAACCCCTGGCCTCTCTTATGGAAAGTCGTGTCCAATAAAAACACCTTGAAGTGATAACACATAAATGCTGAAAACCAATTTTTAAGGAAACTAAATTCCCCTTGCCTATACATGAAAATATATTATAAATGTAAATATATAATAATATAACATACACTTGGTATATAATACTCCGTATATGCCTACCTCATTCTTTGCTTCTCACACATATAGCTCATGCGGATTCTCTCTATATGTCCACTTTTTTTTGCCCATATATTTAAAATTTAATTATTTTTAAACATCTTTAAACCATATACTCTATCTCTTTCCATTTAGCAGTCGAAAAAAGAAGAAAAAAAAAACTCACATTTTACAAAATGTCATAATAAGATGTCCGGTCTTAAGTCAACATGTTGATCTAGCTTGGTACTTCTGTATATTTTATCGCTTTACCCTAACCATTTACCTAAATTTTTGTTGAATACAAAAAGTAATAGGATAAAAGAACTTTATGTTATCATTCTTATCTATGGAAGAAAAACCGGGAAGGGTTATTATTTAAGACATCATAAAAAGAAAAATTCAACTATTCAATTGGAACGAGTGGAGTATATGAATTAGGCCTATGAGTATTTTTTTATTAACAACGAAAAAATGAAAAATATATTACAGAATTATAATTACTATTGAATGATTATAGGAATTATGATTATGATTATGTTTGTTATCACGATTACAAATTAGGATTAAGGAGGTTAATTTGAAACCATAATCTTTAAGACAGTAGGTATGAATTTTACTTATCAATTTATTTTTTTTTTCAATATGTTTTTGTTTCTTAATTTCAACGAGCAATCATTCGTACATGTTTATTTTTTTTTTCTTTTTTGGAAAACTGAGTTTGGAATCACCGACGAAGATAGAAACCAACCACCCAATCACCCGATCGTTTTGCACGTACACACGTGTTTTCGGATAGAAACCCGAAACATAACAGGGACCTGATCCATCAATCGCATGTGGATCGTCGAATTCCTGCGTACGGGACGCTAAAACGTCCCTCACACAGGCTTTTACAGAGCCAGAGATTGAACCTTTGACCTCAACGGTGCCCAAACCAATGGGCCACGAAGGCGGTTCTATTCTAACATATTCTTTTTGACAATTGCAATTCGCAAGTAGACATTTTCACTTATAATCTCAAAGTGGGTAGTTTAAATTCTTACTTAATTTCATGTAGTTCTAAAAAAATGTTGGTTTTTTTCACACTCCTATATAACATTAAGATTTCTGGATTTTTTTTTTAAATTTCTCAAATTGGATTATATGGGCTTCCATGACTACAAAGTACTCCGTAACAACTAGAAGGATAATTTTAAGAACAAAAAGCTACACTTACAAGATTACTTATAAGATGATGGGTTTGAATTTGATTAAACACATATACAGTAAACTGCTTAAGTATTACTCCAATCTAAAAACAACAGAAGATAATTATAATGATTATCCTATTATCCTATATTACTTTTAAGATTATAAACAATGGAGTAACAATGAAACAGACCTGTTGGCACCTTAGGAGGGTGTTGATCAGTTGTTTCCGACATACTTGATGTATTGAATTTGAATTAATTTTAATTAGTAACGATTAATTCGAAATGTTTAGTGTCATGTGAAATGGCATGGATAAAGAATATTAGAACTAGAGTGTACAGATGTCAATGGTATACACGTGGCGCCTAAAGAGTTACACGTGGAGGCCATGCCTGCACTGCAATGCTTTACTTCACTCGGGGTTCTTATCTTTTAAATTGACCAAACTTCCCGCGCGATGACGCGGGGCCTTTCGGATCACATATTCATAGCTAACGTACTATTATGTATTTACAGAATTAAAAACGTTTTGCTACGGGTGTTTTTAGATGCACGAAGTTAGTACTTAGTATACCTAATGCCCTATGCATTTTTAACGTCGGGAAGATTGCATAAAAAAGGGAAACAGAACCATCTATATGATGTAGGTACTTTGAGTTATAATGAGTTGTATATTATAGGTGTATGTATATGTATTGAATATAGTCCGAGGTATTTAGCATTTTTTTAAAAATGTCCGTTTCGCGTATAGTTTGTCCCATTGTGTTCGTAAGATTTTTTCGAGTTGAACGGTGCGTTCGAAAAAATTTAATGCATGACGAGCGGAAAGATATGTCCCGTTGAAAATTTGGGTGAAGTTTGATTAAGTTTTTTAATTAAAATAATAATTTTACATTTTGCACCCCTGATTTTGGGACTGAAGTTGTGACTTGCTTATAGTTTGAGGGGACATTTTTTTTTTTGGATGTCGTTTGGAAAGCATGGGAGGGTCAAAACGACCAAATCTCCCATGCCTGTTAGTATATAGGATAATAATATGTTTCTGTGTTAATCTTATATCAGCCCTCGCGTGAGTATGATGTGATTTTAGACTTTTCGAGAGTGTTGAGAGATTTTTGACTATAACATAGCCGTGTTAATTTTTAACGAATTGCACTGTTATACTAGTGAAGGTTGTAGAAATATAGTATATGAAACTGAAAATAATATAAACATATCCTCAACTTATACATAATAATCGGATTATAATATTCACACAAGAATAAATAATCAGATTAAGAAAGAAAAGATAGAACGATTTAACCGAATTGAAGGTTGAACCGGGCTTGTGTTTGACATAATTCCCTTAAACAGATTCTCGTCTGTTCCTAGGGTACACCGGTCCGAAGCAGCATATAGCCGGACTTGAACACTTGCCTAAAAGATAACTGGAATGGGGAGACCTTGTTGCGGCTGAGAGGAAAACTAAGTACGTATAAGAATGCTTATACGATTTTTTTAGTGTGTCTTTCTTCAACCCTAAAGGCTCATATTTATAGTTGGTACAATAACATTAAGTTTCATCCCACTTCATATGTGGGACAAATTTCACACTTGAAAATCCTTTCAGATTTTACACCAACCAAGCGACTTTGAGAGCTGATTTCTCATTCACCATCAATCCATTTTGGGCACACATTAGTTCGTTGTAAAGCCCTCGTCAAAGACTACAAAACCCACTAAATAGTAATCAATATATGTCTCTCGGCCATGTAATTATTTATGTCCAAAGTTACTGAAAACACATTTTTTCATAAATTTTTCCAACAATTCCCCACATGAATGGAGATCAATCTCAGAAACAACAATATTCCGATTAAGTTTCAGCGGTTGAATCTTTCATACGATAAGTATGTGTTACCCTTTGAACTTTCTCTTGTGAAAACGCACTTAGTCTACTAGCTCTGAGTAGACGGCGATGTCTTTGAACTCGCCTGCCTTTTGTGTAGGCGAAAATACGCTTCACACAAGACTCTCTCTGACAACGTCAAGTCCTCATAGTTATGTTCGTTATCGTCATGAACATTAGCCTGGTCCTGAGAGAGCTTATCAAGTATTGTGCCCCAACAATACCCTTCGAAGCGACCACACTTCTCTCTCACATAGGTGATTCACCACCGAATGGGTACTGATTAACCACACACCGAATGGCTACTGATTAACCACACATGGTTATTTTAGTTGAATCATTAAAAGTCATATGCTTATCCTCTTACTTGTCACTTTTGGGAATGAACTAGGAAGTCTGCTCATAATTAGTGAACTCCCTTTAAAAGGTGTAGGGGTTGCTAGTTTAGTAATTAACTCCCTCACAGTGACTTCGTCAGTTCATACAAGTAGGTTGTCCTATTGAACTTAGATCTTGAGATCTCCAGTCAACTGAGTTAGCTTTTCCTTCATATAAACTTAGCCTTTCAAGGGCTTTGGTCCCATTCCCATGCACGACTCATATACTAACTCTCTGCTTAAGCCTTTTGTCAGCGGATCCGCAATATTATCCTTTGACTTTACATAGTCAACAATGACAATTTCTCTAGAGATTAGTTGTCGTACTATATTATGTCTACGTCAGTCTTACCATTATACATTATAATATGAGCTCTACCAATCACCGATAGGCTATTACAATGTATACATATGGCCAAAACCTGCTTAGCCATTTTGGTATATCCTTAACGAATTGACGTAGCCATTCTACCTCTTCACCAACTTTATCTAAAGCGATGAATTCTGATTCCATCGTGGATCTAGCAATAACCATTTGTTTACACGATTTCCACGAAATAGCAGCACTTCCAACTGTGAATACATATCCACTCATCGCTCTGGAATCTTATAACTCCAATGAGATGTACTTGGATTACTCTTGTATCGACTCAGCTTGCTTACAGCATATGCTAATTCGGATCGAGTACAACTCATTAGATACATTAGAACGTATTATCATGTATCATGTTCTTAATATCAAAATACAAGACATGCCCATATTTTCAAGCTATTGTGTACATTTTACATAACTAACAAGGGTTATCGCTTATCCGTTCAAAGCTTCCCCCACATGTCTTGCAACTTGATATCATTAGCATATATATCTAATATGATTCTAATCAATGAAGCGTTCAAATGTCTACACATAAGATTTACATATTTTGTGATTTGTATTTTAGCACATTTGAACAATTCTTAGTCATATTCTAGGTTTGACCGAGAGACATTGAATTTAGAAAATTTAACAAAGTTCTCACACTCGAATTATATTTTGACATCTGAATCTTGATTAGATAATTCAAATCTCAAGATAATACAATATAATAAAGATTGATATCTTTATATTTATAATTATCTTCAATATCATAATCCCACATAAAATGAAATAATTCATATTATCAATGATGTTTACAAATCTAGTTTCACAATATACCAAATGATCATCACAATGAAATATTAGTTGTTAATTGATCTCTGCAAATGATCATCATTAACAAGTCCAAGTCTAATACTCCATAGACTTTATGTCCCAAACATTAGAATAAAAGATGCATCATTCATATTCTTCATAGGTTTTCTTACAAGAAATATCATACCATATCCCTTGTATCATGACAAAATCGACGTCATATACTTAAACACCGCCTTAAATATACCACTTAAGAGGGTTTAAAATATCATGTATATCTTTTCGTACATTCAGTATTAGTTCCTGTATAATCATAATGTGTATGCCATTTATCAAGGAAGTTCATTTAATTCTCTATAAATAGAATTTTTCATAGAAATCCCTCGTGTCCTTATCAAATAATCCAGTTTATTAGCACAAAATAAATATTTGATGGCATCTCTCCATTGAGATCCTTCCGAGGAAGTTCCTCATATCTACTAGTTCCTCTTAAACAAGCTCATTAGGTGTCTTATCTTGAACACCTTCATCGTCTATCGTAGAAGAACTACCACGTTCATTTGTAATGTGTGAAAATACAATTTCAAAGAATGAAACGTTTCTCTAATCCATTTTCAGATTTTTTGTGTATATCCTGAATATTGTATTCATACACAAGGAAGCGATAACTGTGTTCAGCATTTTTGATAAATATGCATTCAATAGTCTTTGATCCTATCTTTTGTGCCTTAGGTAAAGAAAATCTACATTTGCTAGGCACCCCCACACTTTGAGGTATTCATAGAATGATTTCTTTTTCTCCATAACTCGTATAGGGTTTCATACCGATTCCTGTAGGGTATCTTATTTAAAAGATAATTTCTGATTTACACCATAACACACCAACATGGCAATCACCATTTCTTTCAAGGTTCTATTATTTCATTAAATAGTCTCATTCGATTGACGTGAGTAAGGAGCAATGAATTCATGATATATTCACCACCTCTATCACTACGAACAACCTTGATTTTCCGTTCTAGTTGATTCTTAACTTCATATTTTTAAGCAATAAACTTATCAATTGCTTCATCTTTACTTTTCAACAAGTAAATATAACAATACTTCGTGATATCATCGATAAACGTACCGAAATATGTTAGTACGATTTTCCGTATAGCGGCTGTAAGGTACTAGTACAGAAAATTAGCTGCTCAGCGCATGGCGTATACTGTTGATTGTTGTTTGCCCTCGAGAAATAATCTCTGCAGACCCGGAACACAGATATAAGATCTGTGGGGTGGCCTCAATCAATCTGTGGATCAGTCTGTAATGATCCGTCTAGCGCACTGCTACTAAGCGGCCAATGTTATTTTAGAGTGAGAAAGAACTGTGTGAGAGAGAAAGTGTACTTCTCTCTGACTGAAGTTCAGATCAGAATGATGTGAAATGTGGTGACCCATGGGGTCTATTTATAGGCGTATAATGTCCAAAATTCACGGGATACACATGTCAATCACTGAATGGTACTGTTACGTGAAGTATCCTGAATGTCGGTAGCGTGTGCTGACGTGGCTGCGTGCCGTTCACGCGCTGAGTAAAAGGGCTTATGCATAGAAGCTGCCTGCAGGGCTTACGCTTGACGCTGGGCGGCCTGCTGGACGCTGGGCGGTAAATTCTGAAGATCAACAAATTTCATTATGTCTTGTGCTCTTTGATCGAGTTTTTTGTATGAAACTGATGTTTTTATGCGTGTATTTCCTAGGATACACCATTAAGTCCCCCCAGTTTAATGTCTTTATTTTTGTAAAAAAGAAAGTCGTTAAACTAAAAATAAAAGATGCCTTTTTCCTCGAAGACACAAAACTGCTGTAGCCGTCTGATTTTCTGCTCTGACGTCATATATCTAATTATGAATTTGCCCTCAAAATCTTTCTGATTTATTTTCGAAATTTAAATTGTTTGCTCTATTGATCTGTCCCATACACGTGTCTCAATCTCGTCCCTTTATTATCTATTTGCTTGACTATAAATAGCCCGAACTTTTACCTTTTTCCTTTTCCGAAAACTGATTATTTGCTGTGAAGATATCTTGCAATTTATTCAATTTAGCAATCCGTGAAGTGCAAGGTCATTGATTGTTCATCTTTTCCTCTGTTTGAATTTTTCATTTGTTCGTACTACCATGGCCGAATCCAGCAGCACGTCTTCTCAGAGAGACAATCGTGACGTCAGCACCATCCCTTCTAGTATCACTGAAGCTGATATAGAACAGCTATGTGAGAAGCACAGATATCTTAGGTTGTTGAATCCTATAGTGCCTTTGCCTAGCGATAGGGCCAATAAACCTCCGAAAAAGATGATTACCCTCTATAAATTGCAATTAACTGTAGGAAACCTCCGTATTCCTCTTTCTTCCTTTCTTCAATAACTTTTTGCCCACTATGGGGTAGGTCTTAGTCAAATTCACCCATTAGGTTTACAAAAAATTATCATGTTTAAAATGTACTGTAATTCTGTAGAAGAAACTCCCAATGTAAATATGTTCCATGAATTATTTAGAGCTAGATTAGTTAGCAAATGTTGGTATACATTTGATTGTAAGCCGAACAAGACGTTTACTGGGGTGAAGGAAAGTTCTTTAAAGAACTGGAAAGATCCTTATTTCTTTGTTAATGAAAGAGTTGTTCAGGATGCCTGGGCATGTGTTCTTGGTTGGAGAAAAACTACCATAGGAGTTAGCAAATCCACCACATTATCTGAGGATGAAAGTTTTATTCTTGATACCTTGAAGAGTTTCAAATTTCCCCAGAGGTCATATGATGATTATGAAGCCATATTGGTTCTCTGTAAAATGAGTAATAATTGGCATCCTGGATATACACCGGTGCTACGCTGGGAAGGCCGTGGTAGGCACCTTTATTGATATATTCTGTTATTTGTTATGCTGTGAGTTGTGTATGTTCTTATATGTGTTTTTGTTTGTTTGTATATTATCTGATTGTAGGAGAAGTAATGCAAGTTTACAGAACTTTCAAGAAGACCAATCTTGATCCTTTGATTGTGTCTGAACGGCCCAAAACCCTGCTGAAATTGAGGCGGAGAAAGCCCAAGATGCTGCTTTTGAACAGCAACTGAAAAGCCCAGAGCGATCTGTTGAGGGTCGAGATGGTGGTACTGTTCAACCATCTCCTGATGTTGAAATTATTGAAGTCACCCCTGATACGCCCAGCGCGAAGAAGGCTGGTAAAGGTTCAAAGCGTGAAGGGAAACGTCCAATAGGTGAAGCTGTTGACAAACCAAAAAAGAGAAGTATGTATCTTCACTGTGTCTGCATAAGTAGATTAATAATTTGATGTTGAAGCTCGATTGTATATTTATCTGCTTTTTCATTTTATAGGATTGGTTCATCAAGATGATGTGGTTGATGCTTCTTCTTGGAAGGATCTTGAGAGCAATAAAATTGTTGATGTTGAAGATGACACTGATGATGATAATGAGGAAACTGATGATGTTGATTCTTTTGAGACTCCTCCATTCAGAACTCTGCATACTTCGAAAGGGACTGATACAACACAATCCTCTGCTTCTACTCAACCACCATCCATTCCATTAAGCGGACTACAAGCCTTTCTTGATGATCATAATAACAAATCTGATGATTTTGCTGAGTTTTTAAAGGTAACTCTTTTTTATACTTTATGATTTATCAATTATCACTTTATTGTTAATTGAATTCGTATCTTGTCCATTGTATTGTAGGCAAACACTGTTGCTGATTTAACTTCCTCTCTCTCCACCATGACCTTTAAACAAAGTTATCAGTCTACTGCTGCGGCGTTGGTACTTCTAAATCAACATATGATTCATGACCTTAAAATGCAGAAAGCTCATGAGACTATCATTGCCAATGCTGTGCACAATGCTACTAGAGTGAATAAGCTTGAGCTTGATTTAAAGGATGTCAACATGAAATTGAAAACTTTGATGGAGGCTGTAGAGAAAAAGGATAAGCTGTTGGAAGTAGTGGAAAAAAATGTGTTGCAGAGAGGGTAGAAAAAGAGAAATGCATGGAAGAGAAGGATAAGCTGGTGAAGTAAAATGAAGAGTTGAAGAAAGTATTAGAAGAAAAGAATCAATTGTTGAAGGAAAAGACTACTGCTGCTGCTGATGCTAAGAAAAATTTTACTGATTTAAAAGCTGGTATCCCTGGTCTTGTGCATAGGGTGTTGAGTTCTAAACTTGTGGGTGAAACTTTCAATTCGTATTTAGTGGCAGCTACAGAAAGTGATCTTGTAGATGCAATGGAGGAAATTTTGAATGCCCTGCCTGTGAAGCCTGAACCTTTACCAGATGCTATTTCGAAAAACATGAAACCAGATACTGATGCCAAGCTGTAGTTGGCCATTGCTGAAGTAACATCTTTGAAAATTGATTCTGTAAGTGAAGTTTGTGCTAAGGAGGAGGTATCAGTGAAGGATATTTTGGATGTGCCTATTTAAGAACATAATTTCTCTGTAATAACTTAACATCTTGTTTGTGTATACTGCCATTATACTTAATGTTAGCATATTTTGCTATTCTTATTATTTTGCTGCTATGTGCATTTGAATTTCATATAGCATGTCATATTAAAAGGATGTTTGTGTTTAAACTGATTTTTGATTATGCAGTGAACTGTAATCCGTCATCCGTTGTTCGTAATACCCATCACAGCATCCTCCTTTATGAGTCTAAAGTATACTGCTACTCAAATGTCATTGTGTTTTCAGTTTAAAATTTGTATATCTGATTTGTTTTGAGCAAAACAAATATAATTTTATGATTGCTGCATAGACAATTTATTTATTCTCCGTTCTGCATTAGCTAAATTATGTTACAAAGAAATATCGAGAAGTCTTTTTGATAACTTCTGAAATAGGATGTGAATGAATCATAATGATAGTATTCTATCTATATGTTATAAAAATTGATAAATGTGTTAGAGAAAATTCTGTTTATGGAACTAGCATTGTTCCGTCTAGCGTGTTGCACTTAGGTTTTGTGCCGCTTTATAAAATACACTTGTATTTAATGTATTCTGTGTACAAAATGGATTTATGCCGTTGTGATAAACCATTATGTATGTCATGACATTATGAGATCTTTAGTTTTGCCTCGGTGCCCTCTAGCGAAGTAAATACTTTACGCTAGCCGATCCCTTGTGTCTATAATGTTGACACAAGAGCTTCTACCATCGGGGACATAAAAATTCCTTGCCTTATGTGGGTAGGAATGAATGCCATGCTTTACATTCGTAACGCGTAATGCTGTGCGTAAGAAAAATTAAAAAAATTTTATTGATAATATTGTCACACATACAACATTTTTGTGTAATATCTTCATATGGGGTGCTCAAGTCCCAATCAGAAAATTACAAAAAGTGTATTGTGTTGTTGTCTGAACTGATGAAAAAAATGTGATAAAAACTGTTCTGCGATATTCATGCTGCTATACGGTCTTTCGTATACCGTGTTACGTCCTGCTTTCAATGTTGCCACATTTTAGGTGGTTTGAAGTACCCGTTCATATCATTTCTACTAAACAACTGCCTTGATAATTCCCCCCTGACAAAATTCCCTGGAGCTTCATGAACAACTGATCTCTCCCTTGGTGGTCCAACATATTCGGAGTGTATTACTGTTACACCGTTTGGTGTTGGGAATCGCAATTCTGCATGCGGTGTAGAGGTAATTGCTCCGAATTTGCAAAGGGTCCGCCTACCGAACAATGCACTGAACCGTGATCTGCCATCAAGAACTGTAAAGTCCACAATTTCTGTACGGACCAAAGGGTATGTTCCTAATGTGACATCCAGTTTCACTTTACCAACTGCTCTTATTGATTCACCCGTGATACCAGCAATCTTTAAGTTCGTGTAGCGGAACCGATCCTTCACGCTGAACGGATACTCCTTAAAACAATGCAAATACAAAATATCTGCTTCACTACCTGTATCAGTATAAATGCGAGTGATGTTTCTGTTTCCTATGACAGCTAAAATGACCACAGGCTCTTCTGACAGGCGCCAATTTGGAATTGTATGAAATATGATTGGAGCATACATCCAGCTCTCCGTTCTGCGTTCTCCGTCTGCTTCATTTTCCTGTTCCTCATTCCATATGACCTTGATGTGCATTTCTGGAGTTGGATCCCTTTCCTCATTCCGTTCTTCCCTTCTATTCCAGTCACGTCGTCCACCGTGACGCACTTTTCCCTGCCAAGCAAAACGCTTGTTTGGATCATTTCGTCGATACTTTTTTCCTGGCAAAAGATGATTCAACTCGCCAGCCTTGATCTTTGCAATGATCTCTCTCATTAATGACTTGCAATTATCTGTTTCATGTCCATATGCCTCATGGAAGTCACACCACACATCACTATGTGGTCCCTGACGCTCTTCCATCGGTGGTGGAGGGTGAAATGATTCCTTAACTGGCTCGGTGAAAAAGATTTCTTTTGGAGTTTTTGTTAATTCCATAATAAGTGGATGCCTGTCTAATGGCTTTCGATGGTGATAATTGTCATTTGGATGATTATTTCCTCTCCAACCGCTCTACTGTTGCTGGTAATTATTGTCATAGCCCCGTTACCTCTGATAATTGTCATTCCTGTTCCGCTCTCTGCCTTGCTGTCTGAAATTTTTCTGATAATTATCCACTCTTGGATATCCCATTTCACCTGCTCGTAAATGCTTCTGAGCAATACCCAATGCTTGATGCAATGTCTTTGGAATATCATAATGCAAAGCATGAATTAGTCGTCTAAAACGTCATTGATCGAAACAAAATATAAATCCTGAAACAAGCTGAGACTCTGTATGTCTGGTATTTTCTGACATTCAATGGTATAACGCTTCATGAAATCACTCAATGATTCATTCTGACGCATTGTTATCTCATGTGCATTAAGATGTGACAACGTGCAGTTTCTCAAACTCTGATACCGCATCACGAACTTTGCCCTCAAATCAAGAAAACTGGTAATACTCGTTGGTGGCAATCTAGAAAACCACTCTCTTGCTATTTTCTGCAATACCATTGGAAACATATGGCACGCAGTTTCATCTTCCCAATGCTGTAACCTCATAACACCTTCAAACATACTCAAAAAATCCTCCGGATCTGTTGTACCATCATAAACACCGATTGATGGAATTCCCAAATTTCTTGGTAATGGATAATCTGCAATTTGAGGAATAAAACACTATGTTGACTCTGCCATTGCTGGTGGTTTGATAACTTCATCATCAGTAATTAAAGCAAACAAATTATTCACAGCTGTTGCACGGATGGTTGGTTGTGCTAACTTTTGTTTAAATCGTGATGGCGTCGTTTTAGTTAAAATTCCATCCAGTAACTTGCTTGCCATTTCTCCAGCCATAAAGAATTGTTCAAATTCATCTTCAAAATTCCAATCATCGTCCAAAAAACCTTCATCATTCTGTTGATTGTCTGTATCATCAACTAAAGCATTCAACTGATTGAATAGCTTGGACAATTGTGATTTGGAAATTGACTTTCCTTTGCTGTTATGCCTAGCATTCACATTAGAAGTCTTCTTGAAAGAGACATTATGTGTTCCTCGCCTGGCCTTCCATATTCCTGTGCTGGAACCTTCCATCAATGGTTTTCTCAATCGTGGTATGGTTTCATGAACTTGATCATCTGCTGTATCAGTGTGCAAATCATCTTCTTCTTCTTCAACGGAAGTCTCTTCAAGAGTTAACTGATCAACTGGTATATTTTCAATGAGGTTTTCATTGACTGGTTCAAGTGTTGTTTTTGATGAGGTTGTTTCAGTTGCCTTCATGCTCTTGGTGGTTTTGGTGGTCTTTGAGACGGGTGGCGGCATCTGTTAGTACGATTTTCCGTATAACGGCTGTAAGGTACTAGTACAGAAGATTAGCTGCTCAGTGCATGGCGTATACAGTTGATTGTTGTTTGCCCTCGAGAAATAATCTCTGGTAGCCTCACTCAATCTGTGGATCAGTCTGTAATGATCCGTCTAGCGCACTGCTGCTAAGCGGCCAATGTTATTTTAGAGTGAGAAAGAACTGTGTGAGAGAGAAAGTGTACTTCTCTCTGACTGAAGTTCAGATTAGAATGATGTAAAATGTGGTGACCCAGGGGGTCTATTTATAGGCGTAGAATGTCCGACTAAATGGTTCTGTTACGTGAAGTATCCTGAATGTCGGTGGCGTGTGCTGACGTGGCTGCGTGCCGTTCACACGCTGAGTAAAAGGGCTTATGCATAGAAGCTGCCTGCAGGGCTTACGCTTGACACTGGGCGGCCTGCTGGACGCTGGGCGGTAAATTCTGAAGATCAACAAATTTCATTATGTCTTGTGCTCTTTGATCGTGTTTTTTGTATGAAACTGATGTTTTTATACGTGTATCTTCTAGGATACACCATTAAAGTACTTGTTACCGTTCCTCATTGGAATGTATTTTAAATCACACACATCGGTGTGGACCATATCAAGGGTTTGGGTATTCATTAAACCGAAGATGATCTCGTTAATTTTGCTTTAACACAAGTTTCACATTTCTTTGTCAACATGACCTTTTGAACATACACTCCATTTTTTTTAACGCCAAACTTGTCCCAAAACCATCTGGACACTAGATTCCTTACGAATCCCAGGAATATACAACACATTATTCAATGTGAGTTTCCCATTGATGTTAAAGCGAAGGGGTACAAAATAGTAGTATTTTTGCTATGAAATACTATTAAATACGATACAATTTTACACAAGATATTTATTTATTTATAGAATGGATATACCTAAATCTTGCTACAACACTTATAGGCAGTGTACCTAATCGTACAGTAGTGTAGTTTTTAGTAAGTCCGGTTCGTTCCACAGGGAAAATCTTTTAAACAAAGCTTAACGCTATATTAGTTTTAATTTATAAAAATATAAATATATATAAGTAATATTATTATTATAAAGGGGGTTTTTTTACCGTTTAATGACCGGTTTGTCGATTTTAAAAACTTTAGTCGCAGTTAAAACCTAATGTTAAATATTAAATAAATAAAAGACTTAATTTAAAGCGTAAAATAAATAACGATAATGAAATTACGATAAATAAAAGTGCGATGAAATAAAATTGCGATAATTAAAAAGTACGATAATTAAAAGTGCAATTAAATATAATGACAATAAATAAAAGTGCGATAATTAGAAGTGCAATTAAATATGAAAATAAAGGAATTATGCTTATTTAAACTTCCGTAATCATGATGTTTGACGTGTTGATTTTAGTTTTATGCCCATGGGTTAATTTTCCTTTGTCCTGGATTATTCAATATATCCGTCTGGTTTTTGTCCATAACAGTCCATCAGTCATAAATATAAAGTGCGAGTATCCTCGTCAAATTATCCTTATACCCGAAGTCAAATATTCCAACTAATTGGGGACTTAAACTGTAACAAGGTTTTAATACTTTGTTTAATAATTACACCAGGTTATCCACTGCGTGTAACCCAAGGTTTTAATACTTTGTTATCAATTATGCCAAGTGTCCTTGTACATAATTTCACCCCTGTTTTAATAATTCCATAGACTATTAATCCATTCCTGTGTCCGGTTAAATGAACGATTATTCGTACATATAAATATCCCGCCCATCGTGTCTGATTGAGTGTATATGGTTATTTATAGGGACGTCCAATTGTAAATATTTATATTAAAATTAACAAACTATCATTTAGTTAAACAAATATAAATCCCACTAATAGCCCATAGTCTAATTTCCACAAGTGTCGTTCTTTTGTCCAAACCCCAATTATGGTACAAAGCCCAATTACCCAATTTTAGTATTTAGCCCAACATCATGATTACTTCGTTTTAAATAAGCATAATAATAATTTAGCTACGAGACATTAATGTAAAAAGGTTGAACATAACTTACAATGATTAAAAATAGCGTAGCATTACACGGACAGAATTTCGACTTACACCCTTACAACATTCGCTAACATACCCTTATTATTAGAATTTAAAATTAAAATTAAAATATATATATATATATATATATATATGTATATATATATATATATATATATGTATATATATATATATATATATATATACGTTTAGATAGAGAGATTGATATATGATATATGATGCACCAAAGCTCGATTTTTATAGGCATGTGGGCTGGAAAAGAGCCTCATGCGATCGCATGGGCTTTGCCCTTCAAGGCCATGCGATCGCATGGCCAGCTGGGGAGGCTCAAAAGTCTTTAAAAACGTGGGCTGCTTATTTATTTATTATATAATATAATATATATAATTAAATTTAATTATATATATATTATATTATATTCTTGTACTCCGTTGACTTGTAATTTTTAGTCCGTTGCGTCGAGCGTTGAGAGTTGACTCTGGTCCCGGTTCCGGATTTTCGAACGTCCTTGTGTACAATTTAATATCTTGTACTTTGCGTTTTGAATCTTGTACTCTTGTAATTTTGAGACGTTTCTTATCAATAATTGGAACCACTTTGATTGTATTTTGTACTTTTGAGCTTTTTGGTCGTTTGCGTCTTCAATTCGTCGAATCTGTCTTTTGTCTTCACCTTTTATTATTTAAACGAATATCACTTGTAAATAGAACAATTGCAATGAAAAGCTTGTCTTTCTTGAGGGATAATGCTATGAAATATATGCTCATTTTTAGCATTATCAAATATTCCCACACTTGAGTGTTGCTTGTCCTCAAGCAATATAGTCTTGAAATACTAGAATCACCTCTTTATTCTTCACACTTTGTACATCAGTGATTTCTATACGGCGGTATAAACAATGATAGTAATGATGTGGTTTACAGTCCCACATGACTATAAAATTTAGATCCTTTAAGGAAATTGGATCATTATGAAAACATTTGATCTTTTTGAAAATTCAATCTAGTTTTTACCCTAGATAAGTTTTCCGGAATAACCCTTCACCGGTGTTTGCAAATTCTTTTTGTGGGTTTTGTGGGTTTCAGATTTGAAAATTTTAGCTCAAAACTTGTGGTTTTGTGTCACCCACTTACTAACCTTGTATTAGGATAGCAACACGTCCAGTTTACTTGTTCCGTATATTACCTTTCGGTAAACTACCGTCCGGTTGTAAAGGAAAGCGTTGAACAAGCAACTGTTAAGGCAATGTCCCCTGACATGCTTTTAATTATGGTCTATAACGTGTCGGAAGCAATTACTATCCTTTGTAGGAGCAATAGTAAAGCTCACCCTTATAATTTTTCGCTCTGGCACAAGGTCCTGTCTTTGACCATGCTATGCAACCACCGTTCTTATGGTTGACACCCGATTTGGTTCAGGTGACCTAATGAATTCTAGGTGAATTCCTAGGATTTTACGTTCAATGGTAATGAACGCATTGAAAATGGGTTTTTAGAAAACAAATCGGTTTGTAATTTTGATCAAAATATTTTCTCGTTCAAGCTCTAGTTTAGATATCATCGAATTCCATGAGTTTGTAATTCTCAATCTTTAAGGTCAATCTCAAGGATTGAGTAATATCAGTCTTAAAAGCTGATTTTTGATCTTTTAAGGTGATTATCCTTTCTGGGGATCTAATTCATTAGTCTTATCCAACTAATTTGCACGGCGCCCTCCCCATTTTACAAGACAGATCCTCTCATGGTTAGGATAAGTCTGACCATATGGCGACCCTGTTTGATGCTGAGGTCCGTGGATTTCCAGTCGATTTTAGATATGACTTTTCTAGATTTTTCGTCAACCTACAGCTGGTCTGGACGACAACTTCATGACCTAAATCAAGAAGCGTGTTTCTTTTTTGGAAGACTTTACTTCCTTTTAATGATGGAATTGATTCATCGTGTAGATCCATCTTTCTTACAGTAAATCGGGTAAAACTTTTTATTTTAATCCAAAGCAAAAGTATCTTCCATTATTTGTTACAGAAATATGTGACATATGTTTAAAATAACTTGGTAAATTTTCCTACACTTGGCTTTTATTTTCTTTTATTTGTCTTTTTATTGTCCTCTATTCCATTTTAAATGAATTCTAACATTTTGGTTTGTTTCTCAATTTATGTCCTTTCCGAGGTAACAATAATTTCGGTGCTAACACCTAGTTTTATCGTTCATAAATATGTATAAACATGATTTTGAATTCATTTAATTGAAAATTTTGAAAAATTTTACTAGAATTGGGTAGTCAGTATAGAAGACTAGGGCTGTTCTTTATTATCAGAGAGCACTAGATTCTAATACAACTACTGCTTTACTAGTATTTTTAATGCTAACCAAGTGTTTTAAGTTAAATTTTTTTTTTTAAATTCTGAAAGAATTTAACCCTTTTCCACACTTAAGATCTTGCAATGCCCTTATTTGCAAGAAATCAGTAACAATTTAAATTATTGAGGGTGATTAGCGTAGAAAAATGATTAAATTTTACCAAAGTTTCCAAACATATTGGCATTTGTTTGCTGAATGACAAATGGTGCACATCATTTGTTCATTCCGTCTGTTGGTACATCACATTTGTTTTTCGTTTTGTCATCAAAACTAGTAGCTTTTGCTGAACTTAATGTCAGTCTTTGAAAAAGCGCTGTTTTACCCTGTTTTGTACAATCGACAATATACATACATACAAATATAAACATGCATGGCAATTTGAAATGGGACTTAATATCCCACTTTCAAATCCTAAATGTGAAATATTAGTACACAATAATAATAAAAATGATAAAAATTACATAAATATATCCAATAACATAAGTTTAAACATGAATAATTAAAAAGATAAAAACATAAAAATCATAAAAATAACCAATGGAACTAAATCAGTCTGGATAGGGGTTCCAGTTCATCTCGTCAGGTGGGTTCCATTGTTGGTTATAGGTGTCCTGATAGGCTTGGTTATAGTCATACCGGTTAAAGGGTGGTCGGATGTCGGGGTTGTGTGGCGGAAAATGAGCAGGTCGAGTAGACACGTAATTATTTGGTACCTGATATGATAGCTGGCTCATGATTTGGTGCTGATGAACTAACCAGCTATCGTGTTGGCGTTGCCTATAAACCTCGTATACTCGCTCGGAGTTCCACAGCTCGTACATACTATGTCTGGCCGCGCTCGTCATTGCTTCCTCATCTATACGAACGTGGTCGTCAAGAATAGCATCTCGTAAGACATCCCTAATGTCTTCCGCCTCCTCCATTTCCTCGTCTGAGCCCCTTTCTACCTGTGGATGAGGGCCCTCATAGGGTACTGCCTGGTTGCGTTTACTTTTCAATACCTTAGCACCCACATAAACTTTCAATCCTAAAGGCTCAACCTGTTCTCTACAAAGCTGTAATGGACCCCCTTGGTTCCTATCAACTACCTCCTCCTATTATACTCCCGTCCTGCATTCCTTCTACCATTTTAGATAAATAGAAACCAACACAGTAAGGGATATTGACAAAGCTTCTAGGAACCCAAATACACTTTAGGTAGAATAAATCATGTAAGGTTATTTTTTCTTTATTGTTACCTCTTTGTGTAATCGAGTTAGCCAAAAATCTATGAATGATACAAAGTTTGGCTCAGTCAATATGCGTATAGGAGTGTCCTCCCGCTCGTGTAAAAACATCAAAATGTGACATACGCCTCCAAATGGCGTCAACGTCAAAGTTGCTATCTACCCTTTCAGCATAATGAATCAAATTTGTACAATCAGGTAGTAGCAACTCACCAGGAGTATATATCTGTAAAGCCCTGGCCATGTCCAGCATGGACATTCTGTACATCCTACCGCCAAGGATAAACCTAAGAAATCTTCTATCATCTATTCTAACTATATTTGTATCAAGTGATACAGTACTCATGAGCTCAACACACCATTCCTTATATACAGGTCTACGAATGGTGAAAAGACGTTCCTAATCTGTAAAAGAAGAGTTCCTGTACCTCTGAATCAGTAGCAGTCTGACTCTATTAGCTAGCTGAACTCTTTTCAAAGGATCCCAATCGATTACCCTTGGCACCTTTACATTTTTAGTTACCAATCTGAATTTGTTCCTTTGATATGTCTCGTAATCTCTCCATCTTCTATCAAATCTCAGATTAGGATACAAAGTGTGCTCAGAAATCGTTGGGTATTCTACTGGCGGCCTCATCGGGAATCCTATGAATTCATTAACAAACTGTACCGGATCATAATAAGGTACGTGTTGATCAGGCTGTTGTTGTGGTTCCTGTTGTGGTTCTTGTTCGGGTTCTGGCTCGTGTTGCATTTCTGGTTCTGGTTCTGGTGCTGGAGCAGGTCGTCTCGATGATGATGCTCCTGAACCTCCAGTATCGGCTCTCTGCAAAACACATTAAACACAAAATTTGTGCATCCAAATATGCATTAGTGTTAGCAAAATAACATTTTAAAACAATCACAATAACATGTTAAATCAAAATTAAACTTATACACATTTTCACAATTTTTGACAATTCTACACTTTTTCAAATAAGCACATATGAAAATGTATACAAAGTTCATAAGCATTTAACTCAAATAACATGTCAAAATAGTCATTACTAATAATTAAACAAGTCTCAAATGGCAAATATATCAAATTAATCAAGTTCAAGAATTTTGTACCTAAAAAGTCCTCTTTAATCTTTAAAAATTATGTTTATGATCAATGTTTGGATCATTTAACTACCTAAACATGTTACACTACTCAATTTAGCAATAATTCATGACAAAAATCGGTAATAACCTGTTTATATCAAAAAGCCCCAAATTGCTCAAGAACACAAACCCTAGATTTCTAAAAATTTTGAAGTTTTTAGCTTCAAATCATGTTAAATAGCATCAATCTAGGTTATACATGCATAAAATACTAACAATTTAACACTAATTACACTATAAATTAACAAAATTGCATTAGGTAAAATATTAGTAATTATCACAAAAACTAGGAATTTATAGAGTTTAGGGGTGTAATTTTTACCTTTTTGCTGAAGAATGAGAATCTAGGCATGATTAAAGCAAAAAATTTGACGAATTACGGTGAATTTTGGTGAAATTTGGTGAAGATTTGAGAGTATTTTCGTGTATGTGTGTGTATTGTGGAGAAAGAACAGCTTGCTGGTCTTTTTCTATCTGGCCAGTTTTCCAGCTCCATGCGATCGCATGGAGTTGGAGTGCAATATCCATGCGATCGCATGGGTATCCGGGAACAGTACTTTGGCCTTTTTTTTTTATAAAACCTTATAACTTCTAAAACATATAATTAATAAAATTCTAAAAATTTTTGTTTTCCTTTAGGAGCGAGGGCGTTTCGGATCGTTGTCCTAGTCCGTCCCTCGACAAAAATTTTAAAATTTGTCACTTTTAAGCGCGGTTTTAAAAGCAAAGATTTTTGGGTTTTTTTTAATATTTTTGGCATACTTTAATTCAATAAGATTAAAAATAATGATAATAAAAGTTCTCGTCCCTCCCTCGGGTAAAGCAATTTCGGTTCAATGACCTAGTCTTCAACTCACGACGAATTTTAAAAATCACATTTTTAACTTACGAAATAAAGTAAATTTTTGTTTTTAAATTCACACCAAACTTAAATTCAAAATGCATAAAATTAAAAATTCATATTAAAAATTCACAACAAACTTAAATTATATTTTTGTTTTTATACATACAAACTTATATTAAAAATATTAATTTTTCAGATATTTACAATTTTAAAGAAGTTTACAATATTAATTTAATATTTATATATTAATTTTAAAAACATGGTAAAAAAAAAATTGAAAATCTTTTTGGCTTTTATCCCACTTTAATCAATCAAATATTATCAAAAATATGCGCCCCTCTTTTCGGTAAAGTAATTTCGGTTTCATAACCTAATTTAACTCATGACAAATTTTTGAAATATTTTGGGTTGACTGATTAAAGATATTTATACCTTAAGAATAAACGTTAAATTTCACAGTTATGTAATAAATTTTTGTATGATATCAATAATTTCGGTCGCAAGACCTAATTTTATCGAATACCAATTTAATACTTTATAGTGAACAAATTAGCGTTTATTATCAAAAGGTTAAAAATAAAAATGAAAACTGTACAAACTTACCTGTGAAATAGATTTCTTAGTGATATGCTCTAGCCCACTCATAAGATAGTCGGACTAATTGGTTTTCCATGGCTACATAGGCCTAACCTCGAGCATTTAACGTCTTTTCTTCTAAACATATGAACGGTCCGTCTCTGTATAAAGTAACAAATTCGGTGTTTGAATAAGTTTGATTATTTGAACATTTACCTTCGTGTGACCATTTTCCGCATTTGTAACATCTTTCAAGGTGTCGTGCTCTTCTTTTCACTGCGGATTTTGATTTTCCTTTACCAAATTGTAACTTATTATTTTCACATCCGGATTCTTTTCTTAATCCGTCCAATTTACCTCTGATTAATGATACTATTTCACTTGGAAGTGTGTCATTATTACGTTTAGTGATCAAAGCGTGTAGCATTAGACCATGGTTTAATTCACAGGAAGTCTTCATTTCGTAAAACATAAAAAAAATAAAAATTTAGAATGGGGGGAGAAGACTAGTTCTTTAGGGTCTGCTAGGGAAAGACCATTCGGGTTCCATTTTCGAGAACTACACGAAAACAGAAAATCTAACTCTAACAGAAATACATATTATCTTTTAAAGACTTGATTCTCCCCACACTTAGTTAGCTGTGGTGTCGAAATTGTGATTAACTTCGTTGTCAACTTCCATTGGACTATCTATGTAATGTTTAACTCTATGACCATTAACCTTAAATTCAATCCCATTTGAATTTATTAATTCTACTGTTCCGTATGGGAAAACTCTTTTGACTATGAATGGTCCAGACCATCTTGATTTCAATTTTCCAGGAAATAGCTTGAATCGTGAATTGAAAAGAAGAACTCTGTCTCCTTCTTTAAATTCTTTTGAACTTCTGATTCTTTTATCATGCCGTTTCTTCGTTCTTTCTTTATAGATTAACGAATTTTCGTATGCTTCATGTCTTAATTCTTCTAATTTGTTTAGTTGACTTAATCGTAGACGTACGGCTTCATGTAAATCAAGATTACATGTCTTCAAAGCCCAAAATGCTTTGTGTTCAATTTCTATTGGAAGATGACATGCTTTTCCGTAAACGAGTTTAAAAGGTGTGGTTCCAATTGGAGTTTTGTAGGCTGTTCTAAAAGCCCAGAGTGCATCCTCCAATTTAATGGACCATTCCTTCGGATTTGATCCTACGGTTTTCTCTAGAATACGTTTTAAAGCTCGGTTGGTATTTTCAACTTGTCCACTTGTCTGTTGATGATAAGCAGTGGAGATTTTATGAGTTACTCCATATCTTTTAAGAACTTTCTCAAGTTGATTATTACATAAATGAGTACCCCGATCACTTATTAAAGCTTTCGGTGTTCCAAACCTTGCAAAAAGACGTTTTAAAAAGTTGACTATAACTCGTGCATCGTTAGTTGGGAGAGCTTGTGCTTCTGCCCAATTAGATACATAATCAATGGCAACGAGAATGTATAGATTATTATGAGATTTTGGAAATGGACCCATAAAGTCAATACCCCAAATGTCAAATACTTCACATACTTGAATGACATTTTGTGGCATTTCATCACGTTGAATTATTTTTCCGGCCCTTTGACATGCATCACAGGATTTGCAAAGAAGGTGTGCGTCTTTGTAAATTGTAGGACAATAGAATCCAGCATCGTAAACTTTTCTTGCTGTTAGTTGAGGCCCATAATGCCCTCCTGTTGGTCCTGTGTGACAATGGTTTAAGATTTTACTAGATTCCTCCCCGAATACACATCGACGTATTATTCCATCGGGACAACTCTTAAACAAATGTGGATCTTCCCAGAAATAGTGTTTTATATCACTAAAGAATTTCTTTCGTTTTTGGTACGATAATCCTTTTTCAAGGAATCCACATACTAAGTAGTTTGCATAGTCTGCAAACCATGGAATTTCATTATAATCTATCTTCAATAGATATTCATCAGGAAAGTTGTCTTGTATGGCCGATTCATTTAGAACTTCTAATTCGGGATTTTCAAGACGAGAAAGATGATCAGCGGCGAGATTTTCTACTCCCTTTTTATCTCGGATTTCAATATCAAACTCTTGTAAGAGTAAGATCCAACGGATTAATCTTGGTTTAGCATCTTGTTTCGAAAATAGGTATCTAAGAGCAGAATGGTCGGTTTAGACCACCGTTTTAGCTAGAACGAGATATGATCGAAATTTGTCAAAAGAAAAGACAATAGCAAGGAGTTCTTTTTCAGTAGTTGTGTAATTTTTTTGTGCTCCTTGTAACGTCTTACTAGCATAATAAATAGGTTGAAATCGTTTTTCAATCCTTTGTCCTAAAACGGCTCCCATTGCAAAATCACTTGCATCGCACATTAGTTCAAATGGTAGATTCCAATTTGGAGTTATCATGATCGGCACATTAGTGAGTTTCTCTTTAAGAATATTAAAGGATTTGATACATTCATCTGAAAAGATGAATGGAGCATCCTTTTCTAGGAGTTTATTCATAGGAGTGGCAATTTTAGAAAAATCTTTTATGAAACGTCGGTAAAAACCGGCATGCCCTAGAAAACTCCTAACTCCTCTAACATTGGTGGGATGTGGAAGTTTTGCAGTTACATCTACTTTAGCTCTATCCACTTCAATTCCTTCCTTTGAAATTTTATGTCCAAGAACTATGCCTTCTTTAACCATGAAATAGCATTTCTCCCAATTAAGTACTAGATTTGATTGTTCGCATCTAATAAGCATTCGTTCAAGATTAACTAAACATAATTCAAAAGTATCACCGAAGACTGAAAAGTCATCCATGAAAACTTCAATGCATTCTTCTATCATGTCGTGAAAAATCGCCATCATGCACCTTTGAAAGGTTGCAGGGGCATTGAAAAGTCCAAATGGCATGCGTTTGTAAGAAAAAGTACCATAAGGGCACGTGAACGTGGTTTTTTCTTGGTCCTCGGGTGCTATTGGAATTTGAAAATATCCGAAAAAACCATCAAGAAAACAATAGTAACTATTTCCGGCTAATCTTTCCAACATTTGATCAATGAAAGGTAAGGGAAAGTGATCTTTTCTGGTGGCGTCATTTAATTTTCTATAATCAATACATACACGCCATCCTGTTACAGTCCTAGTAGGAATAAGCTCATTTTTCTCATTTGTGATGACAGTCATGCCACCCTTCTTAGGCACGCATTGAACTGGGCTTACCCATGGACTATCAGAAATTGGATAAATTAAACCTGCATCTAGCAGTTTAATAATTTCTTTCTTAACAACATCTTGCATATTAGGATTTAGTCTTCGTTGGCGTTGCACATATGTTTTATGACCTTCTTCCATAAGGATTTTATGTGTGCAATACGAAGGACTTATTCCTTTAATATCATGAATCTTCCATGCAATGGCTGGTTTATGAGCTTTTAACACAGAAATGAGTTGAGATTTTTCACTATTAGTAAGAGAAGACGATATTATTACAGGTAATTCAGATTCACCATGTAAATAAGCGTATTCCAAATGGTTTGGAAGTGGCTTTAACTCTAATTTCGGAGGTTCTTCTATTGATGATTTATATCAATATCTGTCTTCTTCTTTTAGCATTTGAATTTCTTCTGTTGTTGGTTCATATCCATTAGCCATTAGTGTAGCTAACATTTCAGTTTCATCAATTGGTTCAGTTCCTTCTCCTAAAGAACATTCTCCTGTTCCTTGTAATTCTGGAAATTCTTCTAACAATTCTGCATGTGATTCTATAGTTTGAATATAATAGCATGTATCATCTGCAGATTGCGGTTGTTGCATTGCTCTATCAACTGAAAAGGTAACACTCTCGTCCTCTATACTTAGGGTCAGTTTCTTACCAAACACGTCTATCATTGCTTTAGCCGTGTTTAAGAATGGTCTTCCTAATATGAGAGGAACTTGAGAATCTTCTTCCATGTCCAGAACAACAAAATCTACTGGAAATACTAAAGTACCAACTTTAACTAGCATATTTTCCATTATCCCTCTAGGATATTTTACTGATCGATCGGCTAGTTGTATGCTTATTCGTGTTGGTTTCAATTCTCCAAGGCCTAGTTTAGCGTATAGTGAATACGGCATTAAATTTATACTAGCACCTAAGTCTGCCAATGCTTCTATTGAACTAAGACTACCCAGAAAATATGGAATTGTGAAACTTCCTGGATTAGATAGTTTTTCTAGTATCTTATTCAACAGCACTGCTGAACAATTAGCATTCATAGTAATAGCCGAGAGTTCTTCCATTTTCTTTGTATTCGAGATTAGATCTTTCAGAAATTTAGCATATCTAGGCATTCCTGAAATTACATCAATGAAAGGAAGATTTACATTTATCTGTTTAAACATATCCAAGAATTTGGATTGCTCGGCTTCAAGTATCTCTTTTCTCATTTTACTCGGGTAAGGAAGTGGTGGTTGGTATGGTTTAACATAAGGTTTAGCCTTAACTGTGTTATCTTCATTAACCTTTTCAACTACCGGTTCTTTTTCCTTATCTTGTTCAGGTTGTCGTTCTTATGGAGTAGGAATAGTTTCATCAGAAATTATAGGTATTTCAGGTGGTTTAAGTGTAATACCACTTCTTGTGGTAATAGCTTTAGCTGTTTCATTCCGGGGATTAGCATTTGTATCACTAGGTAAACTTCCCGGTTTTCTTTCACCTATTAACCTTGCTAGGTTACTTACTTCTTGTTCCAGATTTTGAATAGAAGCTAGTTGATTTCTAAATGCTTGAGCATTTTGTTCATTGGTTTGCTTCTGAGATGTGAAAAATTGAGTTTGAGAGTCAACTAGCTTCGTCATCATATCTTCTAAATTCGGCTTTTTATCATCGGTTTGTGGTGGTTTGTTTTAAAAATTAGGTCTTTGCTGATTGTAAGTATTATTGGATACTTGTTGATTACTAGGACCTTGTTGGTTGTTGTATGGAATATTTCAGTTATAATTCTGGTTTTGATTGTAAATCGGTCTTGGCGGTTGATAATTATTCTAATAATTATTTCCAGGCCTTTGGTTTATGTATGAAACATTCTCTCTTTGTTCCATTGTTAGTTCAATACTGAGACAATCTTTTGTTAAATGTGGTCCTCCACACTGCTCACAACTAATTCGTATTGAGTGTATATCCTTAGTCTTCTTTTCCATTCGTCTCTCGACAGCATCTATCTTTGCGGAAATGGAATCTAAGTCATGGCTAGAATCGGCTCTAGCTGCTTTAGATGATCTAACGATATATTTTTCTTGGTGCCACTCATGTGAGTGGGAAGCAGTGTTATCAATAATTTTATAAGCATCAGTTTCGGTTTTCTTCATAATGGAACCACCAGCTGCTATATCTATGTCTTTCCTTGTAGTGATGTCGCATCCTTGGTAGAATATTTGTACTATTTGACAGGTGTCTAAACCATGTTGCGGACATCCTCTCAATAACTTTCCAAATCTTGTCCATGCCTCATATAGAGTTTCATTTGGCTTCTGTGTGAACGTAACAATTTCTCCTTGAAGTCTTACGGCTTTAGATGCCGGAAAGAATTGTTTAAAAAATTTTTCAACTAAAACGTCCCATGTATCAATCGCCCCTTCAGGTAACGATTCTAACCAATCTTTGGCTTCTCCCTTTAAAGTCCAGGGAAATAACATGAGATATATCTGTTCATCCTCAACTTCTCTTATCTTAAATAGAGTGCAGATCCTATTAAAGGTACGAAGATGTTCATTTGGATCTTCCTTCGGCGCACCACTAAATTGTCCTTGATTAGTTACCATGTGTAGAATTTGTCCCTTGATTTCATAATCTGGCGCATTAATGTCTGGATGAGTAATTGTGTGACCTTGGCCAGTGCGTTTAGCTCTCATTCGGTCTTCCATACTTAAAGGTTTCAGATTCTCCATGATTGAATTTGTTGAATCAGAATCACTAGAGGATTCTGATTTAATGGTTCGTTCCTCAACAATCTCTGTTTGAATGATTGGTGGTTCCGGAGGAAAGATTAATAGTTCAGGATCTATGAATTGTCCCTGAATATTCTCCGGATTCTCAATTGTGAGGTCGGGTTCAAAAAATGCATTATCGGAAATTTGAATTGGAGTACTTGGTCGACTGGATGACGATTCTAAAGAAAAATCAACGGCGACAATGTTTGCTAGATGTCTTGATCGAGTTACCGGTGGTGAACGTACAAAAGGTGGTGAACGTTTTGCTCGGTGCATTCACTGAATATCTTATTAGTTTTTTAAAAAGGAAGAAAAATTATATAAGTTATCAAATTAATAGACTTTTCTGATTTTGCCCACATTTCGAAAAGCCAAAAGATGCAGCAGAGGGGCAGGATTCGTTTGGTCTCAATATAATTGAGTACTGTTTGGCTCCAATAACCCGGTCCACGTACAAATCCAACTATTACTACGAACCAGAAAAGTTTGATGTCTATCAATTTAACCGCTTAAAATAATTTTTCGTAATTTAAAGAAATTTAGAGAAGAAGTAGAAAATTCTATGTCCTAAAAACTAGAATGGCGAGAAATAAGAAAGAAAAAGAGCGCGTCGGTATTAAAATTGGAGAAATAAGAAAGAAAAAGAGTGACTTATAAAACTTTAAAACACTCGACTAACCCAACCTTATTATTATCACTAACTTAAAATTAAAATTGCAAATTGAGATTACTAATTGGAGTGATAATTGATAGATAGGTAAAAGGCGTCGAAAAATAAAAATAAGAAAGTAGCGCGTTGAAACTTAAAAAGGAACTAAAAACTAAGAATTAAAAGTTGCGTCTAAAAATATTAAAGCTTACAAGTAAAACTATATCCCAAATGGCAATAATTTAAAAAGGTACTAAAACTTCAAAAGGCGTCGCAAAATTCTAAAGCACCTAAATCTTAGTCTAAAGAAAAAGCACTTAAGGGATTTTACGGCAAAGCCTAAAAATCTAGAAATAAAAATAACTAAGGCAAAAACTATGATTTAAAACTAAATACGAACGAAAAATACAAAAATTACGCTAAAACAATTAAAAGGAGACAAAATATAAAAATATACTAAAAGTTGTAAAAATTACAATTTTTATAAAAATATTATTTTTATATTATTTATTTTATAAAACTATTAATTTTATAAATTATTTAAACTAATTAAACTAAATATAAAACAAATTAAATACAAAAACTAAAACTTAAATAATAAAATAAGTAAAACCTAATTAGGGTTTTAAATTAATTATAATTAATAATAATAACCCGTAATGATTGCAGTACGATGTCAACTGTGGCGTGTCAGTAGGGCTCATGCGATCGCGTGAGTCCTAAGTTACCCGACCATGCGATCGCATGGGCTAGGGTTTCGGGCCAGTGACTGGGTTGCTACAGTACTGGACTCGAATTTATTTATATTATTTTTTTTTCTGTTTTTGCTGTGTTTATTTTTCTGTTTTATATATTTATAGAATATATTTATATAAATTAAATAAAACTTATATTTTTATAAAATAAAGATAAAGATACTTTTATAGAACTTATATATTTAACAAACTCTTAAAAATATTTATATTTTTGTTTTTCTTTTTATATTTTTGGTTTTAAAACGTATTTTTACAAAAGCGTATTTTTTTTTATAAAAGTAAACTTAAAAATAAAATTTTTTTTAAAGCTATTTTATATAAAGCGTTGCGCTTCCGGCTTTTAAGCTAGATTTGATCCCCGACAGCGGTGCCAAAAATACTTGATGTTAAAGCGAAGGGGTACAAAATAGTAGTATTTTTGCTACGAAATACTATTAAATACGATACAATTTTACACAAGATATTTATTTATTTATAGAATGGATATACCTAAACCTTGCTACAACACTTATAGGCAGTGTACCTAATCGTACAGTAGTGTAGTTTTTAGTAAGTCCGGTTCGTTCCACAGGGAAAATCTTTTAAACAAAGCTTAACGCTATATTAGTTTTAATTTATAAAAATACAAATATATATAAGTAATATTATTATTATAAAGGGGCTTTTTTACCGTTTAATAACCGGTTTGTCGATTTTAAAAACTTTAGTCGCAGTTAAAACCTAATGTAAAATATTAAATAAATAAAAGACTTAATTTAAAGCGTAAAATAAATAACGATAATGAAATTGCGATAAATAAAAGTGCGATGAAATAAAATTGCGATAATTAAAAAGTACGATAATTAAAAGTGCAATTAAATATAATGACAATAAATAAAAGTGCGATAATTAGAAGTGCAATTAAATATGAAAATAAAGGAATTATGCTTATTTAAACTTCCGTAATCATGATGTTTGACGTGTTGATTTTAGTTTTATGCCCATGGGTTAATTGTCCTTTGTCCTGTATTATTCAATATGTCCGTCTGGTTTTTGTCCATAACAGTCCATCAGTTATAAATATAAAGTGCGAGTATCCTCGTCAAATTATCCTTATACCCGAAGTCAAATATTCCAACTAATTGGGGACTTAAACTGTAACAAGGTTTTAATACTTTGTTTAATAATTACACCAGGTTATCGACTGCGTGTAACCCAAGGTTTTAATACTTTGTTATCAATTATGCCAAGTGTCCTTGTACATAATTTCACCCCTGTTTTAATAATTCCATAGACTATTAATCCATTCCCGTGTCCGGTTAAATGAACGATTATTCGTACATATAAATATCCCGCCCATCGTGTCCGATCGAGTGTATATGGTTATTTATAGGGACGTCCAATTGTAAATCTTTATATTAAAATTAACAAACTATCATTTAGTTAAACAAATATAAAGCCCACTAATAGACCATAGTCTAATTTCCACAAGTGTCGTTCTTTTGTCCAAAACCCAATTATGGTACAAAGCCCAATTACCCAATTTTAGTATTTAGCTCAACATCATGATTACTTCGTTTTAAATAAGCATAATAATAATTTAGCTACGAGACATTAATGTAAAAAGGTTGAACATAACTTACAATGATTAAAAATAGCGTAGCGTTACACGGACAGAATTTCGACTTACACCCTTACAACATTCGCTAACATACCCTTATTATTAGAATTTAAAATTAAAATTAAAATTAAAATTAAAAATATATATATATATATATATATATATATATATATATATATATACGTTTAGATAGAGAGATTGATATATGATATATGATGCACCAAAGCTCGATTTTTATAGGCATGTGGGCCGGAAAAGAGCCTCATGCGATCGCATGGGCTTTGCCCTTCAAGGACATGCGATCGCATGGCCAGCTGGGGAGGCTCAAAAGTCTTTAAAAACGTGGGCTGCTTATTTATTTATTATATAATATAATATATATAATTAAATTTAATTATATATATATTATATTATATTCTTGTACTCCGTTGACTTGTAATTTTTAGTCCGTTGCGTCGAGCGTTGAGAGTTGACTCTGGTCCCGGTTCCGGATTTTCGAACGTCCTTGTGTACAATTTAATATCTTGTACTTTGCGTTTTGAATCTTGTACTCTTGTAATTTTGAGACGTTTCTTATCAATAATTGGAACCACTTTGATTGTATTTTGTACTTTTGAGCTTTTTGGTCGTTTGCCTCTTCAATTTATCGAATCTGTCTTTTGTCTTCACCTTTTATTATTTAAACGAATATCACTTGTAAATAGAATAATTGCAACTAAAAGCTTGTCTTAATTGAGGGATAATGCTATGAAATATATGCTCGTTTTTAGCATTATCAAATATTCCCACACTTGAGTGTTGCTTGTCCTCAAGCAATATAGTCTTGAAATACTAGAATCACCTCTTTATTCTTCACACTTTGTACATCAGTGATTTCTATACGGCGGTATAAACAATGAAAGTAACGATGTGGTTTACAGTCCCACATGACTATAAAATTTAGATCCTTTCAGGAAATTGGATCTTTATGAAAACATTTGATCTTTTTGAAAATTCAATCTAGTTTTTATCTTAGATAAGTTTTCCGGAATAACCTTTCCCCGACAGCGGCGCCAAAAATACTTGATGTGCGTAGAGGTGTATATGAAATAGCTTATATTTAACTAGGAAAAACTATTAAATACGATACAATTTTACACAAGATATTTATTTATTTATAGAATGGATATACCTAAACCTTGCTACAACACTTATAGGCAGTGTACCTAATCGTACAGTAGTGTAGTTTTTACTAAGTCCTGTTCGTTCCACAGGGAAATCTTTAAACAAAGCTTAATGCTATATTAGTTTTAATTTATAAAAATACAAATATATATAAGTAATATTATTATTATAAAAAGGGGGGTTTTTACCGTTTAATGACCGGTTTGTCGATTTTAAAAACTTTAGTCGCAGTTAAAACTTAATGTAAAATATTAAATAAATAAAAGACTTAATTTAAAGCGTAAAGTAAATAATGATAATGAAATTGCAATAAATAAAAGTGCGATAAAATAAACTTGCGATAATTAAAAAGTACGATAATTAAAAGTGCAATTAAATACAATGACAATAAATAAAAGTACGATAATTAGAAGTGCAATTAAATATAAAATAAAGGAAATTAAATATGAAATAAAAGAATTATGCTTATTTAAACTTCCGTAATCATGATGTTTGACGTGTTGATTTTAGTTTTATGCCCATGGGTTAATTGTCCTTTGTCCTGGATTATTTAATATGTCCGTCTGGTTTTTGTCCATAACAGTCCATCAGTCATAAATATAAAGTGCGAGTATCCTCGTCAAATTATCCTTATACCCGAAGTCAAATATTCCAACTAATTGGGGACTTAAACTGTAACAAGATTTTAATACTTTGTTTAATAATTACACCAGATTATCGACTGCGTGTAACCCAAGGTTTTAATACTTTGGTATCAATTATGACAAGTGTCCTTGTACATAATTTCACCCCTGTTTTAATAATTCCATAGACTATTAATCCATTCCCGTGTCCGGTTAAATGAACGATTATTCGTACATATAAATATCCCGCCCATCGTGTCCGATCGAGTGTATATGGTTATTTATAGGGACGTCCAATTGTAAATCTTTATATTAAAATTAACAAACTATCATTTAGTTAAACAAATATAAAGCCCACTAATAGCCCATAGTCTAATTTCCACAAGTGTCGTTCTTTTGTCCAAACCCCAATTATGGTACAAAGCCTAATTACCCAATTTTAGTATTTAGACCAACATCATGATTACTTCGTTTTAAATAAGCATAATAATAATTTAGCTACGAGACATTAATGTAAAAAGGTTGAACATAACTTACAATGATTAAAAATAGCGTAGCGTTACTCAGACAGAATTTCGGCTTACACCCTTACAACATTTGCTAACATACCCTTATTATTAGAATTTAAAATTAAAATTAAAATATATATATATATATATATATATATATAAATATATATATATATATATATATATATACGTTTAGATAGAGAGATTGATATATCATATATGATGCACCAAAGCTCGATTTTTATAGGCATGTGGGCTGGAAAAGAGGCTCATGCGATCGCATGAGCTTTGCCCTTCAAGGCCATGCGATCGCATGGCCAGCTGGGGAGGCTCAAAAGTCATTAAAAACGTGGGATGCTTATTTATTTATTTATTTATTATATAATATAATATATATAATTAAATTTAATTATATATATATATTATATTATATTCTTGTACTCAGTTGACTTGTAATTTTTAGTCCGTTGCGTCGAGCGTTGAGAGTTGACTCTGGTCCCGGTTCTGGATTTTCGAACGTCCTTGTGTACAATTTAATATCTTGTACTTTGCATTTTGAATCTTGTACTCTTGTAATTTTGAGACGTTTCTTATCAATAATTGGAACCACTTTGATTGTATTTTGTACTTTTGAGCTTTTTGGTCGTTTGCGTCTTCAATTCGTCGAATCTATCTTTTGTCTTCACCTTTTATTATTTAAACGAATATCACTTGTAAATAGAACAATTGCAACTAAAAGCTTGTCTTTCTTGAGGGATAATGCTATGAAATATATGTTCGTTTTTAGCATTATCAAATATTCCCACTCTTGAGTGTTGCTTGTCCTCAAGCAATATAGTCATGAAATACTAGAATCACCTCTTTATTCTTCACACTTTGTACATCAGTGATTTCTATACGGCGGTATAAACAATGATAGTAACGATGTGTTTACAGTCCCACATGACTATAAAATTTAGATCCTTTAAGGAAATTGGATCTTTACGAAAATATTTGATCTTTTTGAAAATTCAATCTAGTTTTTACCCTAGATAAGTTTTCCGGAATAACCCTTCACCGGTGTTTGCAAATTCTTTTTGTAGGTTTTGTGGGTTTCAGATTTGAAAATTTTAGCTCAAAACTTGTGGTTTTGTGTCAACCACTTGCTAACCTTGTATTAGGAAAGCAACACGTCCAGTTTACTTGTTCCGTATATTACCTTTCGGTAAACTACCGTCCGGTTGTAAAGGAAAGCGTTGAACAAGCAACTATTAAGGCAATGTCCCCTGACATGCTTTTAATTATGGTCTATAACGCGTCGGATGCAATTACTATCCTTTGTAGGAGCAATAGTAAAGCTCACCCTTATAATTTTTTGGTCTGGCACAAGGTCCTGTCTTTGACCATGCTATGCAACTACCGTTCTTACGGTTGACACCCGATTTGGTTCAGGTGACCTAATGAATTCTAGGTGAATTCCTAGGATTTTACGTTCAATGGTAATGAACGCATTGAAAATGGGTTTTTAGAAAACAAATCGGTTTGTAATTTTGATCAAAATATTTTCTCGTTCAAGCTCGAGTTTAGATATCATCGAATTCCATGAGTTTGTAATTCTCAATCTTTAAGGTCAATCTCAAGGATTGAGTAATATCAGTCTTAAAAGCTGATTTTTGATCTTTTAAGGAGATTATCCTTTCTGGGGATCTGATTCATTAGTCTTATCCAGCTAATTTGCACGGCGCCCTCCCCGTTTTACAAGATAGATCCTCTCATGGTTAGGATAAGTCTGACCACTTGGCGACCCTGTTTTATGCCGAGGTCCGTAGATTTCCAGTCGATTTTAGATATGACTTTTCTAGATTTTTCGTCAACCTACAGCTGGGGACGACAACTTCATGACCTAAATCAAGAAGCGCGTTTCTTTTTCGGAAGACTTTACTTCCTTTTAATGATGGACTTGATTCATCGTGTAGATCCATCTTTCTTACAGTAAATTGGGTAAATCCTTTTATTTTAATCCAAAGCAAAAGTATCTTCAATTATTTGTTACAGAAATATGTGACATATGTTTAAAATAACTTGGTAAATTTTCCCACACTTGGCTTTTATTTTCTTTTATTTGCCTTTTTATTGTCCTCTATTCCATTTTAAATGAATTCTAACATTTTGGTTTGTTTCTCAATTTATGTCCTTTCCGAGGTAACAATAATTTCGGTGTTAACACCTAGTTTTATCGTTCATATATATGTATAAACATGATTTTGAATTCATTTAATTGAAAATTTTGAAAATTTTTACTAGAATTGGATAGTCAGTATATAAGACTAGGGCTCTTCTTTATTATCAAAGAGCACTAGATTCTAATACAACTACTGCTTTGCTAGTATTTTTAATGGTAACCAAGTGTTTTAAGTTAAAAAATTTTTTAAAATTCTGAAAGAATTTAACCCCTTCCCACACTTAAGATCTTGCAATGCCCTCATTTGCAAGAAATCAGTAACAATTTAAATTATTGAGGGTGATTAGCGTAGAAAAATGATTAAATTTTACCAAAGTTTCCAAACATATTGGCGTTTGTTCGCTGAATGATAAATGGTGCACATCATTTGTTCATTCCGTCTTGTTGTTTCATCACATTTGTTTTTCGTTTTGTCGTCAAAATTACTAGCTTTTGCTGAACTTAATGCCAGTCTTTGAAAATGCGATGTTTTACCCTGTTTTGTACAATCGACAATATACATACATACAAATATAAACATGCATGGAAATTTGAAATGGGACTTAATATCCCACTTTCAAATCCTAAATGTGAAATATTAGTACACAATAATAATAAAAATTATAAAAATTACATAAATATATCCAATAACATAAGTTTAAACATGAATAATTAAAAACATAAAAACATAAAAATCATAAACATAACCAATGGAACTAAATCAGTCAGGATAGGGGTTCCAGTTCATCTCGTCAGGTGGGTTCCATTGTTGGTTATAGGTGTTCTGATAGGCTGGGTTATAGTCATACCGGTTAAAGGGTGGTCGGATGTCGGGGTTGTGTGGCGGAAAATGAGCAGGTCGAGTAGGCACGTAATTATTTGGTACCTGATATGATAGCTGGCTCATGATTTGGTGCTGATGAACTAACCAGCTATCGTGTTGGCGTCACCTATAATCTTCGTATACTCGCTCGGAGTTCCACTGCTCGTACATACTATGTCTGGCCGCGCTCGTCATTGCTTCCTCATCTATACGAACGTGGACGTCAAGAATAGCATCTCGTAAGACATCCCTAATGTCTTCCGCCTCCTCCATTTCCTCGTCTGATCCCCTTTCTACCTGTGGATGAGGGCCCTCATAGGGTACTGCCTGGTTGCGTCTACTTTTCAATACCTTAGCACCAACATAAACTTTCAATCCTAAAAGCTTAACCTGTTCTCTACAAAGCTGTAATGGACCCCCTTGGTTCCTATCAACACCTAAATACTCTCCAATGAGAGTAACAAAAATACCTCCTCCTATTATACTCCCGTCCTGCATTCCTTCTACCATTTTAGATAAATAGAAACCAACACAGTAAGGGATATTGACAAAGCTTCTAGGATCCCGAATACACTTTAGGTAGAATAAATCATGTAAGGTTACTTTTTCTTTATTGTTACCTCTTTGTGTAATCGAATTAGCCGAAAATCTATGAATGATACGAAGTTCGGCTCTGTCAATATGTGTATAGGAGTGTCCTCCCGCTCGTGTAAAAACATCAAAATGTGACATACGCCTCCAAATGGCGTCAGCGTCAAAGTTGATATCTACCCTTTCACCATAACGAATCAAATTTGTACAATCGGGTAGTAGTAACTCACCAGGAGTATATATCTGTAAAGCCCTGGCCATGTCCAGCATGGATATTCTGTACATCCTACCACCAAGGATAAACCTAAGAAATCTTTATCATCTATTCTAACTATATTTGTATCAAGTGATACAGTACTCATGAGCTCAACACACCATTCCTTATATACAGGTCTACGAATGGTGAAAAGACGTTCCCAATCTGTAAAAGAAGAGTTCCTGTACCTCTGAATCAGTAGCAGTCTGACTCTATTAGCTAGCTGAACTCTTTCCAAAGGATCCCAATCGATTACCCTTGGCACCTCTACATTTTTAGTTACCAATCTGAATTTGTTCCTTTGATATGTCTCGTAATCCCTCCATCTTCTATTAAATCTCAGATTAGGATGCAAAGTGTGCTCAGGAATCGTTGGGTATTCTACTGGCGGCCTCATCGGGAATACTATGAATTCATTAACAAACTGTACCGGATCATAATAAGGTACGTGTTGATCAGGCTGTTGTTGTAGTTCCTGTTGTGGTTCTTGTTCGGGTTCTGGCTCGTGTTGCATTTCTGGTTCTGGTTCTGGTGCTGGAGCAGGTCGTCTAGATGATGATGCTCCTGAACCTCCAGTATCGGCTTTCTGCAAAACACATTAAACACAAAATTTGTGCATCCAAATATGCATTAGTGTTAGCAAAATAACAACTTAAAACATTCACAATAACATGTTAAATCAAAATTAAACTTATACACATTTTCACAATTTTTCACAATTCTACACTTTTTCAAATAAGCACATATGAAAATGTATACAAAGTTCATAAGCATATAACTCAAATAACATGTCAAAATAGTCATTTCTAATAATTAAACAAGTCTCAAATGGAAAATATATCAAATTAATCAAGTTCATGAATTTTGTACCTAAAAAGTCCACTTAAATCTTTAAAAATCATGTTTAGGATCAATGTTTGGATCATTTAACTACCTAAACATGTTACACTACTCAATTTAGCAATAATTCATGACAAAAATCGGCCATAACCTGTTTATATCAAAAAGCCCCAAATTGCTCAAGAACACAAACCCTAGATTTCTAAAAATTTTGAAGTTTTTGGCTTCAAATCATGTTAAATAGCATCAATCTAGGTTATACATGCACAAAATACTATCAATTTAACACTAATTACACTAGAAATTAAAAAAATTGCATTAGGTAAAATATTGGTAATTATCACAAAAACTAGGAATTTATAGAGTTTAGGGGTGTAATTTTTACCTTTTTGCTGAAGAATGAAAATCTAGGCATGATTAGAGTGAAAAATTTGATGAATTACGGTGAATTTTGGTGAAATTTGGTGAAGATTTGAGAGTATTTTCGTGTATGTGTGTGTATTGTGGAGAAAGAACAGCTCGCTGGTCTTTTTCTATCTGGCCAGTTTTCCAGCTTCATGCGATCGCATGGAGTTGGAGTGCAATACCCATGCGATCGCATGGGTATCCGGGAACAGTACTTTGGCCCGTTTTTTTTTTTTTTTTTTTTTTTTTTTTTTTTTTTTTTATAAAACCTTATAACTTCTAAAACATATAATTAATAAAATTCAAAAAATTTTGTTTTCCTTTAGGAGCGAGGGCGTTTCGGACCCTCGACAAAAATTTTAAAATTTGTCACTTTTAAGCGCGGTTTTAAAAGCAAAGATTTTTGGGTTTTTTAATGTTTTTGGCATACTTTAATTCAATAAGATATAAAATAATGATAATAAAAGTTCCCGTCCCTTCCTCGGGTAAAGCAATTTCGGTTCAACGACCTAGTCTTCAACTCACGACGAATTTTAAAAATCACATTTTTAACTTACGAAATAAAGTAAATTTTTGTTTTTAAATTCACACCAAACTTAAATTCAAAATGCATAAAATTAAAAATTCATATTAAAAATTTACAACAAACTTAAATTATATTTTTGTTTTTATACATACAAACTTATATTAAAAATATTTATTTTTCAAATATTTACAATTTTAAATATATATTAATTTTAACAAGTTTACAATATTATTTTAATATTAATTTTAAAAACAAAATAAAAACAAAATTAAAAATCTTTTTGGCTTTTATCCCACTTTAATCAATCAAATATTATCAAAAATATACGCCTCTCTTTTCGGTAAAGTAATTTCGGTTACATAACCTAGTTTAACTCATGTCGAATTTTTGAAATATTTTGGGTTGATTGATTAAAGATATTTATACCTTAAGAATAAACGTTAAATTTCGCAGTGTTGTAATAAATTTTTGTATGATATCAATAAATTCGGTCGCAAGACCTAATTTTATCGAATATCAATTTAATACTTTATAGCGAACAAATTAGCGTTTATTATCAAAAGGTTAAAAAATAAAAATAAAAATAAAAACTGTACAAACTTACCTGTGAAATATATTTCTTAGTGATATGCTCTAGCCCACTCATAAGATAGTCGGACTAATTGATTTTCCATGGCTACATAGGCGTAACCTCGAGCATTTAACATTTTTTTCTTCTAAACATATGAACGGTCCGTCTCTGCATAAAGTAACAAATTCGGTATTTGAATAGGTTTGATTATTTGAACATTTACCTTCGTGTGACCCTTTTCCGCATTTGTGACATCTTTCAAGGTGTCATGCTCTTCTTTTCGCTGCGGTTTTTAATTTTCCTTTACCAAATTGTAACTTATTATCTTCGCATCTGGATTCTTTTCTTACTCCGTCCAATTTACCTCTGATTAATGATACTAATTCACTTGGAAGTGTGTCATTATTACGTTTAGTGATCAAAGCGTGTAGCATTAGACCATGGTTTAATTCACAGGAAGTCTTCATTTCGTAAAACCTAAAAAAAATAAAAATTTAGAATGGGGGGAGAAGACTAGTTCTTTAGGGTCTGCTAGGGAAAAACCATTCGGGTTCCATTTTCGAGAACTACATGAAAACAGAAAATCTAACTCTAACAGAAATACATATTATCTTTTAAAGACTTGATTCTCCCCACACTTAGTTAGCTGTGGTGTCTAAATTGTGATTAACTTCGTTGTCAACTTCCATTGGACAATCTATGTAATGTTTAACTCTGTGACCATTAACCTTAAATTCAATCCCATTTAAATTTATTAATTCTACTGTTCCGTATGGGAAAACTCTTTTGACTATGAATGGTCCAGACCATCTTGATTTCAATTTTCCAGGAAATAGCTTGAATCGTGAATTGAAAAGAAGAACTCTGTCTCCTTCTTTGAATTCTTTTGAACTTCTGATTCTTTTATCATGCCATTTCTTCGTTCTTTCCTTATAGATTAAGGAATTTTCATATGCTTCATGTCTTAATTCTTCTAATTCATTTAATTGACTTAACCGTAGACGTCCGGCTTCATGTAAATCAAGATTACATGTCTTCAAAGCCCAAAATGCTTTGTGTTCAATTTCTACTGGAAGATGACATGCTTTTTCGTAAACGAGTTTAAAAGGTGTGGTTCCAATTGGAGTTTTGTAGGCTGTTCTAAATGCCCAGAGTGCATCCTCCAATTTAATGGACCATTCCTTCGGATTTGATCCTACGGTTTTCTCTAGAATACGTTTTAAAGCTCGGTTGGTATTTTCAACTTGTCCACTTGTTTGTGGATGATAAGCAGTGGAGATTTTATGAGTTACTCCATATCTTTTAAGAACTTTCTCAAGTTGATTATTATAGAAAGAGTACCCCGATCACTTATTAAAGCTTTCGGTGTTCCAAACCTTGCAAAAAGATGTTTTAAAAAGTTGACTACAACTCGTGAATCGTTAGTTGGGAGAGCTTGTGTTTCCGCCCATTTAGATACATAATCAATGGCAACGAGAATGTATAGATTATTATGAGATTTTGGAAATGGACCCATAAAGTCAATACCCCAAATGTCAAATACTTCACATACTTGAATGACATTTTGTGGCATTTCATCACGTTGACTTATTTTTCCGGCCCTTTGACATGCATCACAGGATTTGCAAAGAAGGAGTGCGTCTTTGTAAATTGTAGGCCAATAGAATCCAGCATCGTAAACTTTTCTTGCTGTTAGTTGAGGCCCATAATGCCCTCCTGTTGGTCCTGTGTGACAATGGTTTAAGATTTTACTAGCTTCCTCCCCGAATACACATCGGCGTATTATTCCATCGGGACAACTCTTAAACAAATGTGGATCTTCCCAGAAATAGTGTTTTATATCACTAAAGAATTTCTTTCATTTTTGGTACGATAATACTTTTTCAAGGAATCCACATACTAAGTAGTTTGCATAGTCTGCAAACCATGGAATTTCATTATAATCTATCTTCAATAGATATTCATCAGGAAAGTTGTCTTGTATGGCCGATTCATTTAGAACTTCTAATTCGGGATTTTCAAGACGAGAAAGATGATCAGCGACGAGATTTTTTGCTCCCTTTTTATCTCGGATTTCAATATCAAACTCTTGTAAGAGTAAGATCCAACGGATTAATCTTGGTTTAGCATCTTGTTCCAAAAATAGGTATCTAAGAGCAGAATGGTCGGTATAGACCACCGTTTTAGCTAGAACGAGATATGATCGAAATTTGTCAAAAGCAAAGACAATAGCAAGGAGTTCTTTTTCAGTAGTTGTGTAATTTGTTTGTGCTCCTTGTAACATCTTACTAGCATAATAAATAGGTTGAAATCTTTTTTCAATCCTTTGTCCTAAAACGGCTCCCATTGCAAAATCACTTGCATCGCACATTAGTTCAAATGGTAGATTCCAATTTGGAATTATCATGATCGGCGCATTAGTGAGTTTCTCTTTAAGAATATTAAAGGATTTGATACATTCATCTGAAAAGATGAATGGAGCATCCTTTTCTAGGAGTTTATTCATAGGAGTGGGAATTTTAGAAAAATCTTTTATGAAACGTCGGTAAAAACCGGCATGCCCTAGAAAACTGCTAACTCCTCTAACATTGGTGGGATGTGGAAGTTTTGCAGTTACATCTACTTTAGCTCTATCCACTTCAATTCCTTCCTTTGAAATTTTATGTCCAAGAACTATGCCTTCTTTAACCATGAAATGGCATTTCTCCCAATTAAGTACTAGATTTGATTGTTCGCATCTAATAAGCATTCGTTCAAGATTAACTAAACATGATTCAAAAGTATCACCGAAGACTGAAAAGTCATCCATGAAAACTTCTATGCATTCTTCTATCATGTCGTGAAAAATCGCCATCATGCACCTTTGAAAGGTTACAGGGGCGTTGCAAAGTCCAAATGGCATGCGTTTGTAAGAAAAAGTACCATAAGGGCACCTGAACGTGGTTTTTTCTTGGTCCTCGGGTGCTATTGGAATTTGAAAATATCCGGAAAAACCATCAAGAAAATAATAGTAACTATTTCCGGCTAATCTTTCCAACATTTGATCAATGAAAGTTAAGGGAAAATGATCTTTTCTGGTGGCGTCATTTAATTTTCTATAATCAATACATACACGCCATCCTGTTACAGTCCTAGTAGGAATAAGCTCATTTTTCTCATTTGTGATGACAGTCATGCCACCCTTCTTAGGCACGCATTGAACTGGGCTTACCCATGGACTATCAGAAATTGGATAAATTAAACCTGCATCTAGCAGTTTAATAATTTCTTTCTTAACAACATCTTGCATATTAGGATTTAGTCTTCGTTGGCGTTGCACATATGTTTTATGACCTTCTTCCATAAGGATTTTATGTGTGCTATACGAAGGACTTATTCCTTTAATATCATGAATCTTCCATGCAATGGCTGGTTTATGAGCTTTTAACACAGAAATGAGTTGAGATTTTTCATTATTAGTAAGAGAAGACGATATTATTACAGGTAATTCAGATTTACCATGTAAATACGCGTATTCCAAATGGTTTGGAAGTGGCTTTAACTCTAATTTTGGAGGTTCTTCTATCGATGATTTATATCGATATCTGTCTTCTTCTTTTAGCATTTGAATTTCTTATGTTGTTGGTTCATATCCATTAGCCATTAGTGTAGCTAACATTTCAGTTTCATCAATTGGTTCAGTTCCTTCTCCTAAAGAACATTCTCCTGTTCCTTGTAATTCTGGAAATTCTTCTAACAATTCTGCATGTGATTCTATAGTTTGAATATAATAGCATGTATCATCTGCAGATTGCGGTTGTTGCATTGCTCTATCAACTGAAAAGGTAACACTCTCGTCCTCTATACTTAGGGTCAGTTTCTTACCAAACACGTCTATCATTGCTTTAGCCGTGTTTAAGAATGGTCTTCCTAATATGAGAGGAACTTGAGAATCTTCTTCCATGTCCAGAACAACAAAATCTACTGGAAATACTAAAGTACCAACTTTAACTAGCATATTTTCCATTATCCCTCTAGGATATTTTACTGATCGATCGGCTAGTTGTATGCTTATTCGTGTTGGTTTCAATTCTCCAAGGCCTAGTTTAGCGTATAGTGAATACGGCATTAAATTTATACTAGCACCTAAGTCTGCCAATGCTTCTATTGAACTAAGACTACCCAGAAAACATGGAATTGTGAAACTTCCTGGATCAGATAGTTTTTCTGGTATCTTATTCAACAGCACTGCTGAACAATTAGCATTCATAGTAATAGCCGAGAGTTCTTCCATTTTCTTTCTATTCGAGATTAGATCTTTCAGAAATTTAGCATATCTAGGCATTCCTGAAATTACATCAATGAAAGGAAGATTTACATTTATCTGTTTAAACATATCCAAGAATTTGGATTGCTCGGCTTCAAGTCTCTCTTTTCTCATTTTACTCGGGTAAGGAAGTGATGGTTGGTATTGTTTAACATAAGGTTTAGTCTTAACTGTGTTATCTTCATTAACCTTTTCAACTACCGGTTCTTTTTCCTTATCTTGTTCAGGTTGTAGTTCTTGTGGAGTAGGAATAGCTTCCTCAGAAATTACAGGTATTTCAGGTGGTTTAAGTGTAATACCACTTCTTGTGGTAATGGCTTTAGCTGTTTCATTCCGGAGGTTAGCATTTGTATCACTAGGTAAACTTTCCGGTTTTCTTTCACCTATTAACCTTGCTAGGTTGCTCACTTCTTGTTCCAAATTTTGAATAGAAGCTTGTTGATTTTTAAATGCTTGAGCATTTTGTTCATTCGTTTGTTTCTGAGATGTGAAAAACTGTGTTTGAGATTCAACTAGCTTCGTCATCATATCTTCTAAATTCGGCTTTTTATCATAGGTTTGTGCTGGTTTGTTTTGAAAATTAGTTCTTTGCTGGTTGTAAGTATTGTTGGATACTTGTTGATTGCTAGGACCTTGTTGGTTGTTGTATGGAACATTGCGATTATAATTCTGGTTTTGATTGTAAATCGGTCTTGGCGGTTGATAATTATTCTGATAATTATTTCCAGGCCTTTGGTTTATGTATGAAACATTCTCTCTTTGTTCCATTATTAGTTCAATACTGAGACAATCTTTTGTTAAATGTGGTCCTCCACACTGCTCACAACTAATTCGTATTGAGTGTATATCCTTAGTCATCTTTTCCATTCGTCTCTCGACAGCATCTATCTTTGCGGAAATGGAATCTAAGTCATGGCTAGAATCGGCTCTAGCTGCTTTAGATGATCTAACGATATATTTTTCTTGGTGCCACTCATGTGAGTGGGAAGCAGTGTTATCAATAATTTTGTAAGCATCAGTTTCGGTTTTCTTCATAATGGAACAACCAGCTGCTATGTCTATGTCTTTCCTTGTAGTGATGTCGCATCCTTGGTAGAATATTTGTACTATTTGACAGGTGTCTAAACCATGTTGCGGACATCCTCTCAATAACTTTCCAAATCTGGTCCATGCCTCATATAGAGTTTCATTTGGCTTCTGTGTGAACGTAACAATTTCTCCTTGAAGTCTTACGGCTTTAGATGCCGGAAAGAATTGTTTAAGAAATTTTTCAACTAAAAAGTCCCATGTATCAATCGCCCCTTCAGGTAACGATTCTAACCAATCTTTGGCTTCTCCCTTTAAAGTCCAGGGAAATAACATGAGATATATCTGTTCATCCTCAACTTCTCTTATCTTAAATAGAGCGCAGATCCTATAAAAGGTACGAAGATGTTCATTTGGATCTTCCTTCGGCGCACCACTAAATTGGCATTGATTAGTTACCATGTGTAGAATTTGTCCCTTGATTTCATAATCTGGCGCATTAATGTCTGGATGAGTAATTGGGTGACCTTGGCCAGTGCGTTTAGCTCTCATTCGGTCTTCCATACTTAAAGGTTCCAGATTCTCCATGATTGAATTTGTTGAATCTGAATCACTGGAGGATTCTGATTTAATGGTTCGTTCCTCAGCAATCTCTGTTTGAATGATTGGTGGTTCCGGAGGAAAGATTAATAGTTCAGGATCTATGAATTGTCCCTGAATATTCTCCGGATTCTCAATTGTGAGGTCGGGTTCAAAAAATGGATTATCGGAAATTTGAATTGGAGTACTTGGTCGACTGGATGACGATTCTAAAGAAAAATCAACGGCGACAATGTTTGCTAGATGTCTTGATCGAGTTACCGGTGGTGAACGTACAAAAGGTGGTGAACGTTTTGCTCGGTGCATTCACTAAATATCTTATTAGTTTTTTAAAAAGGAAGAAAAATTATATAAGTTATCAAATTAATAGACTTTTCTGATTTTACTCACGTTTCGAATAGCCAAAAGATGCAGCAGAGGGGCATGATTCGTTTGGTCTCAATATAATTGATTACTGTTTGGCTCCAATAACCCGGTTTACGTACAAATCCAACTATTACTACGAACCAGAAAATTTTGATATCTATCACTTTAACCGCTTAAAATAATTTTTCGTAATTTAAAGAAATTTAGAGAAGAAGTAGAAAATTCTATGTCCTAAAAACTAGAATGGCGAGAAATAAGAAAGAAAAAGAGCGCGTTGGTATTAAAATTGGAGAAATAAGAAAGAAAAAGAGTGACTTATAAAACTTTAAAACAATCGACTAACCCAACCTTATTATTATCACTAACTTAAAATTAAAATTGCAAATTGAGATTACTAATTGGAGTGATAATTGATACATAGGTAAAAGGCGTCGAAAAATAAAAATAAGAAAGTAGCGCGTTGAAACTTAAAAGGGAACTAAAAACTAAGAATTAAAAGTTGCGTCTAAAAATATTAAAGCTTACAAGTAAAACTATATCCCAAATGGCAATAATTTAAAAAGGTACTAAAACTTAAAAAGGCGTCGCAAAATTCTAAAGCACCTAAATCTTAGTCTAAAGAAAAAGCACTTAAGGGATTTTACGGCAAAGCCTAAAAATCTAGAAATAAAAATAACTAAGGCAAAAACTATGATTTAAAACTAAATATGAACGAAAAATACAAAAATTACGCTAAAACAATTAAAAGGAGACAAAATATAAAATATACTAAAAGTTGTAAAAATTACAATTTTTATAAAAATATTATTTTTATATTATTTATTTTATAAAACTATTAATTTTATAAATTATTTAAACTAATTAAACTAAATATAAAACAAATTAAATACAAAAACTAAAACTTAAACAATAAAATAAGTAAAACCTAATTAGGGTTTTAAATTAATTATAATTAATAATAATAACCCGTAATGATTGCAGTACGATGTCAAATGTGGCGTGTCAGCAGGGCTCATGCGATCGCATGAGTCCTAAGTAACCCGGCCATGCGATCGCATGGGCTAGGGTTTCGGGCCAGTGACTGGGCTGCTACAGTACTGGACTCGAATTTATTTATATTATTTTTTTTCTGTTTTTGCTGTGTTTATTTTTCTGTTTTATATATTTATATAATATATTTATATAAATTAAATAAAACTTATATTTTTATAAAATAAAGATAAAGATACTTTTATAGAACTTATATATTTAACAAACTCTTAAAAATATTTATATTTTTGTTTTTCTTTTTATATTTTTGGTTTTAAAACGTATTTTTACAAAAGCGTATTTTTTTTATAACAGTAAACTTAAAAATAATTTTTTTTAAAGCTATTTTATATATAGCGTTGCACTTCTGGCTTTTAAGCTAGATTTGATCCCCGGCAGCGGCGCCAAAAATACTTGATGTGCGTAGAGGTGTATATAAAATAACTTATATTTTACTAGGAAAAACTATTAAATACGATACAATTTTACACAAGATATTTATTTATTTATAGAATGGATATACCTAAACCTTGCTACAACACTTATAGGCAGTGTACCTAATCGTACAGTAGTGTAGTTTTTAGTAAGTCCGGTTCGTTACACAGGGAAATCTTTAAACAAAGCTTAACGCTATATTAGTTTTAATTTATAAAAATACAAATATATATAAGTAATATTATTATTATAAAAAGGAGGGTTTTTACCGTTTAATGACCGGTTTGTCGATTTTAAAAACTTTAGTCGCAGTTAAAACTTAATGTAAAATATTAAATAAATAAAAGACTTAATTTAAAGCGTAAAGTAAATAATGATAATGAAATTGCAATAAATAAAGTGCGATAAAATAAACTTGCGATAATTAAAAAGTACGATAATTAAAAGTGCAATTAAATACAATGACAATAAATAAAAGTACGATAATTAGAAGTGCAATTAAATATAAAATAAAGGAAATTAAATATGAAATAAAAGAATTATGCTTATTTAAACTTCCGTAATCATGATGTTTGACGTGTTGATTTTAGTTTTATGCCCATGGGTTAATTGTCCTTTGTCCTGGATTATTTAATATGTCCGTCTGGTTTTTGTCCATAACAGTCCATCAGTCATAAATATAAAGTGCGAGTATCCTCGTCAAATTATCCTTATACCCGAAGTTAAATATTCCAACTAATTGGGGACTTAAACTGTAACAAGATTTTAATACTTTGTTTAATAATTACACCAGGTTATTGACTGCGTGTAACTCAAGGTTTTAATACTTTGTTATCAATTATGCCAAGTGTCCTTGTACATAATTTCACCCCTGTTTTAATAATTCCATAGACTGTTAATCCATTCCCGTGTCCGGTTAAATGAACGATTATTCGTACATATAAATATCCCACCCATCGTGTCCGATCGAGTGTATATGGTTATTTATAGGGACGTCCAATTGTAAATCTTTATATTAAAATTAACAAACTATCATTTAGTTAAACAAATATAAAGCCCACTAATAGCCCATAATCTAATTTCCACAAGTGTCGTTCTTTGGTCCAAACCCCAATTATGGTACAAAGCCCAATTACCCAATTTTAGTATTTAGCCCAACATCATGATTACTTCATTTTAAATAAGCATAATAATAATTTAGCTACGAGACATTAATGTAAAAAGGTTGAACATAACTTACAATGATTAAAAATAGCGTAGCGTTACACGGACAGAATTTCGACTTACACCCTTACAACATTTGCTAACATACCCTTATTATTAGAATTTAAAATTAAAATTAAAATTAAAATATAAATATATATATATATATATATATATATATATATATATATATATATATTTATACGTTTAGATAGAGAGATTGATATATGATATATGATGCACCAAAGCTCGATTTTTATAGGCATGTGAGCTGGAAAAGAGCCTCATGCGATCGCATAGGCTTTGCCCTTCAAGGCCATGCGATCGCATGGCCAGCTGGGGAGGCTCAAAAGTCTTTAAAAACGTGGGCTGCTTATTTATTTATTATATAATATAATGTATATCATTAAATTTAATTATATATATATTATATTATATTCTTGTACTCCGATGACTTGTAATTTTTAGTCCGTTGCGTTGAGCGTTGAGAGTTGACTCTGGTCCCGGTTCCGTATTTTCGAATGTCCTTGTGTACAATTTAATATCTTGTACTTTGCCTTTTGAATCTTGTACTCTTGTAATTTTGAGACGTTTCTTATCAATAATTGGAACCACTTTGATTGTATTTTGTACTTTTGAGCTTTTTGGTCGTTTGCGTCTTCGATTCGTCGAATCTGTCTTTTGTCTTCACCTTTTATTATTTAAACGAATATCACTTGTAAATAGAACAATTGCAACTAAAAGCTTGTCTTTCTTGAGGGATAATGCTATGAAATATATGCTCGTTTTTAGCATTATCAAATATTCCCACACTTGAGTGTTGCTTGTCCTCAAGCAATATAGTCTTGAAATACTAGAATCACCTCTTTATTCTTCACACTTTGTACATCAGTGATTTCTATACGGCGGTATAAACAATGATAGTAACGATGTGGTTTACAGTCCCACATGACTATAAAATTTAGATCCTTTAAGGAAATTGGATCTTTATGAAAACATTTGATCTTTTTGAAAATTCAATCTAGTTTTTACCCTAGATAAGTTTTCCGGAATAACCCTTCACCGGTGTTTGCAAATTCTTTTTGTGGGTTTTGTGGGTTTTAGATTTGAAAATTTTAGCTCAAAACTTGTGGTTTTGTGTCACCCACTTGCTAACCTTGTATTAGGAAAGCAACACGTCCAGTTTACTTGTTCCGTATATTACCTTTCGGTAAACTACCATCCGGTTGTAAAGGAAAGCGTTGAACAAGCAACTGTTAAGGCAATGTCCCCTGACATGCTTTTAATTATGGTCTATAACGTGTCGGACGCAATTACTATCCTTTGTAGGAGCAATAGTAAAGCTCACCCTTATAATTTTTCGGTCTGGCACAAGGTCCTGTCTTTGACCATGCTATGCAACCACCGTTCTTACGGTTGACACCCGATTTGGTTCAGGTGACCTAATGAATTCTAGGTGAATTCCTAGGATTTTACGTTCAATGGTAATGAACTCATTGAAAATGGGTTTTTAGAAAACAAATCGGTTTGTAATTTTGATCAAAATATTTTCTCGTTCAAGCTCGAGTTTAGATATCATCGAATTCCATGAGTTTGTAATTCTCAATCTTTAAGGTCAATCTCAAGGATTGAGTAATATTAGTCTTAAAAGCTGATTTTTGATCTTTTAAGGAGATTATCCTTTCTGGGGATCTGATTCATTAGTCTTATCCAGCTAATTTGCACGGCGCCCTCCCCATTTTACAAGACAGATCCTCTCATGGTTAGGATAAGTCTGACCACTTGGCGACCCTGTTTTATGCTGAGGTCCGTGGATTTCCAGTCGATTTTAGATATGACTTTTCTAGATTTTTCGTCAACCTACAGCTGGTCTGGACGACAACTTCATGACCTAAATCAAGAAGCGCGTTTCTTTTTCAGAAAACTTTACTTCCTTTTAATGATGGAATTGATTCATCATGTAGATCCATCTTTCTTACAGTAAATCGGGTAAAACTTTTTATTTTAATCCAAAGCAAAAGTATCTTCAATTATTTGTTACAGAAATATGTGACATATGTTTAAAATAACTTGGTAAATTTTCCCACACTTAGCTTTTATTTTCTTTTATTTGCCTTTTTATTGTCCTCTATTCTATTTTAAATGAATTCTAACATTTTGGTTTGTTTCTCAATTTATGTCCTTTCCGAGGTAACAATAATTTCGGTGTTAACACCTAGTTTTATCGTTCATAAATATGTATAAACATGATTTTGAATTCATTTAATTGAAAATTTTGAAAAATTTTACTAGAATTGGGTAGTCAGTATATAAGACTAGGGCTGTTCTTTATTATCAGAGAGCACTAGATTCTAAAACAACTACTGCTTTACTAGTATTTTTAATGGTAACCAAGTGTTTTAAGTTAAAATTTTTTTAAAATTCCGAAAGAATTTAACCCCTGGCTCATGCGATCGCATGAGCTTTGCCTTTCAAGGCCATGCGATCGCATGGCCAGCTGGGGAGGCTCAAAAGTCTTTAAAAACGTGGGCTGCTTATTTATTTATTATATAATATAATATATATAATTAAATTTAATTATATATATATATTATATTATATTCTTGTACTCCGTTGACTTGTAATTTTTAGTCCGTTGCGTCGAGCGTTGAGAGTTGACTCTGGTCCCGGTTCCGGATTTTCGAACGTCCTTGTGTACAATTTAATATCTTGTACTTTGCGTTTTGAATCTTGTACTCTTGCAATTTTGAGACGTTTCTTATCAATAATTGGAACCACTTTGATTGTATTTTGTACTTTTGAGCTTTTTGGTCGTTTGCGTCTTCAATTCGTCGAATCTGTCTTTTGTCTTCACCTTTTATTATTTAAACGAATATCACTTGTAAATAGAAAAATTGCAACTAAAAGCTTGTCTTTCTTGAGGGATAATGCTATGAAATATATGCTCGTTTTTAGCATTATCAAATATTTGAAAGGACCCGTCCTAATCCATCCGGACGAAGTCCGTATTGATTATAAACGATTTATAATAGTTGATTACATCGCGAGGTACTTGACCTCTATATGATACAATTTACAAACATTGCATTCGTTTTTGAAAAGACAATATTTCATTACATCGAAAGTTGACGGCATGCATACCATTTCATAATATATCTAACTATAATTGACTTAATAATAATCTTGATGAACTCAATGACTCGAATGCAACGTCTTTTGAAATATGTCATGAATGACTTCAAGTAATATCTCTAAAATGAGCAAATGCACAGCAGAAGATTTCTTTCGTACCTGTGAATAAACATGCTTTCAAGTGTCAACCAAAAGGTTGGTGAGTTCATTAGTTTAACATAAATAAAAATTTCCATCATTTTAATAGACCACAAGATTTCATATTTCCATTTCTCATAAACATACGTCCCATGCATAGAGACAAAAATATCATTCATATGGATTGAACACCTGGTAACCGACATTCACAATATACATATAAGAATATCCCCATCATTCCGGGATCCTCCTTCGGACATGATATAAATTTTGAAGTACTAAAGCATCCGGTACTTTGGATGGGGCTTGTTGGGCCCAATAGATCTATCTTTAGAGTTCGCGTCAATTAGGGTGTCTGTTCCCTAATTCTTAGATTACCAGACTTAATAAAAAGGGGCATATTCGATTTCGATAATTCAACCATAGAATGTAGTTTCACGTACTTGTGTCTATTTCGTAAAACAGTTATAAAAACAGCGCATGTATTCTCAGTCCCAAAAACATATATTGCAAAAGCATTTAAAAGGGGATTAATGAAACTCACCATACTGTATTTTGTAGTAAAAATACATATGACGACAATGAATAAGTGTAGGGTTGGCCTCGGATTCACGAACCTATATCAATTGTATTTCTATTAAAACATATAATAGAAATCTCATAATTTTATTTATTTATATTTCGTAGTTATATAAGATTTATACTAGATTCTATTTAAAAACATATACTTAATTTTATACCTTAAATTATATGTTATATATATTGATTTTGTATATGTATATAAAGTGATTAATATAGTTATATTTATATCTATATATATTTAGTATTATATTATAAATACTTCATTTGTATATAAGTTTTTATATAAGAAATGTTAATATGTTTTATATATATTTATATGGAATATTAATATAATTATAGTATATGTAATAACTATGTTTTATTGTACAAAATATTTATTTATTTAAAAATGATAGTCTTGTTATTAATGGTTTACTAATAATAATAATAATAATAATAATAATAATAATAATAATAATAATAATAATAATAATAATAATAATAATAATAATAATAATAATAATAATAATAATAATAGTATTAATGATAGTGATAATAATAATAATGAGAATAATAATACTAACTTTTACAAAAGTGATACTAATACTAATATTAATGATAATAAACTAGTTTGTGTTATTTTTATAGTAATGATAATAATGATATTCCTAATCATAATAATACCTATATCAATATCACTAATACTAATAGTAATAACACTAATAATGTTACTTGGAAATAAAATGATAATAATTTTAGTATTATTCATAATTGTAATTATATTTATAACAATAACTAACATCTATTTTAGCATTACTAATAATAACAATTCTAATACTTGTAATAATAATAATAACTTGTATTATGATAGTAATAATAATGATTATCTTAATAATAATAAAAACAACTAATGATAATAACAACAATAATAATAACAATAAACATAAACATAATAGTAATAATAATAATAATAATAATAATAATAATAATAATAATAATAATAATAATAATAATAATAATAATAATAATTATAATAATAATAAAAGTAAGTAAGACTACCTTAGTTGAATCTTTTAAAAAAAAAAAAAAAAATAACAGACTGCCCATGCCAAGAATCGAACCCGAGACCTCTCGTAAACCAACACGACATTCAAACCGTTCCTCTGTTCCATTTTATCTGTCTAATCCTAAACCCGAATTTATTTAAACCCACTCTTCTGTTTTCCCTTCTTCCTTTCTTCTTCAAAAATAGTGATCGACCAGGGTCTTCCCAATAATCATACAATCAAAATAATGATTTGGTTTTTGGGTTTAAAAGTAATCATTAACACTTATTGAAGTGATTGGATTGATTAACACAGATAACAGGAATAAAAAAAAACAGTTGCTATAGCGACGGTTAGAAAGAAGAAGAAAAAAAATGATTTTGAGATTGATAGTGTTTTAGCCAAAGATCATAGCACGAATTATACTTCAAATCTATTCTAGAATTTAATGGAATCGTCAATTTAACAAGAAATATAACATACAACTCGAATTCGATTGTAGAACAATGTTTGACTTTTGTTTTCAAAAACTTTGACTCAAGAATTGGAAATCGATAGCAAGAATTAGCAAATGATATTTTACAGAAAGATTCAATAGAGGATTCCTAACAAAACTACATTGTTATATTTTGAAATTTGTCACGAAATTGAGGTTTTTGAAAAATGAAAACAAGAACAGGGTTGTTTACGGTTTGGTTTAATCTCCTGATTTAATTTTGACAAATTAAGGTCTGTGAAGGATAATTGTAATTGTAAATTGATGTTTGAGGTTAACTGGTATCGTGTACACTGAATTTTGATTGAGTCTTGTAGCCTATAAAATCGACAGCTTTATTCTGTTAGTACAGAAATTTATAAAAAAAAATAAAAAGGGGATGTTGATAGTTAACTGCTTTTGGAAATCTCTGTATAAATTGATACTGATTTGTACGAATGAATAAGATGGTAAATCATTTGCAGATACTAATAAAAGTTTACTAAGCACTGTTAAGAATGTGATCTGGCTCCACTCTGTAGTAATTCTTCTTTCAGATTAATATAAATAATTAATATATATAAATAGCATTACCTTTACTAATAATAAATAATAATATTAGTAATAATATAATTATATTAAGGATAAATTATTGTTGTTAATAAGAATAATAATATTTATAATAACCAAAATAATACTAATGATAATGTTATTTAGTAATAATAAAAAGGATAATAATATTATTAATGATAATAATTGTATTATTTTCTAATAATGATAATAATCATACCAACATTAGTAACAATAAATAATGATATTTATAATGGTAATTATCAAAATGACGATAATAATACTATATAATACTACTACAAGTAATAATGTAGACATAACAAGTTATGTATACTAATTTCATATCTATAAATTTTATATCAGAAATAATAATATTGATATTACAGATAATAACCCTAATATTAATAATAATGAAGGTAATAATAATAATATTAACATTTATATTTTAACTTGTAACTACATATAATATATAAAATTTTTATTATATAATCTAACAACATTTATTGAATATTTAATAATTACACCAGGTACTCCCCGGCAGCGGCACCAAAAATACTTGATGTTAAAGCGAAGGGGTACAAAATAGTAGTATTTTTGCTACGAAATACTATTAAATACGATACAATTTTACACAAGATATTTATTTATTTATAGAATGGATATACCTAAACCTTGCTACAACACTTATAGGCAGTGTACCTAATCGTACAGTAGTGTAGTTTTTAGTAAGTCCGGTTCGTTCCACAGGGAAAATATTTTAAACAAAGCTTAACGCTATATTAGTTTTAATTTATAAAAATACAAATATATATAAGTAATATTATTATTATAAAGGGGGGTTTTTTTACCGTTTAATGACCGGTTTGTCGATTTTAAAAACTTTAGTCGCAGTTAAAACCTAATGTAAAATATTAAATAAATAAAAGACTAAATTTAAAGCGTAAAATAAATAACGATAATAAAATTGCGATAAATAAAAGTGCGATGAAATAAAATTGCGATAATTAAAAAGTACGATAATTAAAAGTGCAATTAAATATAATGACAATAAATAAAAGTGCGATAATTAGAAGTGCAATTAAATATAAAAATAAAGGAATTATGCTTATTTAAACTTCCGTAATCATGATGTGTGACGTGTTGATTTTAGTTTTATGCCCATGGGTTATTTGTCCTTTGTCCTGGATTATTCAATATGTCCGTCTAGTTTTTGTCCATAACAGTCCATCAGTCATAAATATAAAGTGCGAGTATCCTCGTCAAATTATCCTTATACCCGAAGTCAAATATTCCAACTAATTGGGGACTTAAACTTTAACAAGGTTTTAATACTTTGTTTAATAATTACACCAGGTTATCGACTGCGTGTAACCCAAGGTTTTAATACTCTGTTATCAATTATGCCAAGTGTCCTTGTACATAATTTCACCCCTGTTTTAATAATTCCATAGACTATTAATCCATTCCCGTGTCCGGTTAAATGAACGATTATTCGTACATATAAATATCCCGCCCATCGTGTCCGATCGAGTTTATATGGTTATTTATAGGGACGTCCAATTGTAAATCTTTATATTAAAATTAACAAACTATCATTTAGTTAAACAAATATAAAGCCCACTAATAGCCCATAGTCTAATTTTCACAAGTGTCGTTCTTTTGTCCAAACCTCAATTATGGTACAAAGTCCAATTACCCAATTTTAGTATTTAGCCCAACATCATGATTACTTCATTTTAAATAAGCATAATAATAATTTAGCTACGAGACATTAATGTAAAAAGGTTGAACATAACTTACAATGATTAAAAATAGCGTAGCGTTACACGGACAGAATTTCGACTTACACCCTTACAACATTCGCTAACATACCCTTATTATTAGAATTTAAAATTAAAATTAAAATTGAAATATATATATATAATTCGCTAATGATGTTAAAGCGAAGGGGTACAAAATAGTAGTATTTTTGCTACGAAATACTATTAAATACGATACAATTTTACACAAGATATTTATTTATTTATAGAATGGATATACCTAAACCTTGCTACAACACTTATAGGCAGTGTACCTAATCGTACAGTAGTGTAGTTTTTAGTAAGTCCGGTTTGTTCCACAGGGAAAATCTTTTAAACAAAGCTTAACTCTATATTAGTTTTAATTTATAAAAATACAAATATATATAAGTAATATTATTATTATAAAGGGGGTTTTTTTACCGTTTAATGACCGGTTTGTCGATTTTAAAAACTTTAGTCGCAGTTAAAACCTAATGTAAAATATTAAATAAATAAAAGACTTAATTTAAAGCGTAAAATAAATAACGATAATGAAATTGCGATAAATAAAAGTGCGATGAAATAAAATTACGATAATTAAAAAGTACGATAATTAAAAGTGCAATTAAATATAATGACAATAAATAAAAGTGCGATAATTAGAAGTGCAATTAAATATGAAAATAAAGGAATTATGCTTATTTAAACTTCCGTAATCATGATGTTTGACGTGTTGATTTTAGTTTTATGCTCATGGGTTAATTGTCCTTTGTCCTGGATTATTCAATATGTCCGTCTGGTTTTGTTCATAACAGTCCATCAGTCATAAATATAAAGTGCGAGTATCCTCGTCAAATTATCCTTATACCCGAAGTCAAATATTCCAACTAATTAGGAACTTAAACTGTAACAAGGTTTTAATACTTTGTTTAATAATTACACCAGGTTATCGACTGCGTGTAACCCAAGGTTTTAATACTTTGTTATCAATTATGCCGAGTGTCCTTGTACATAATTTCACCCCTGTTTTAATAATTCCATAGACTATTAATCCATTCCCGTATCCGGTTAAATGAACGATTATTCGTACATATAAATATCCCGCCCATCGTGTCCGATCGAGTGTATATGGTTATTTATAGGGACGTCCAATTGTAAATCTTTATATTAAAATTAACAAACTATCATTTAGTTAAACAAATATAAAGCCCACTAATAGCCCATAGTCTAATTTCCACAAATGTCGTTCTTTTGTCCAAACCCCAATTATGGTACAACGCCCAATTACCCAATTTTAGTATTTAGCCCAACATCATGATTACTTCGTTTTAAATAAGCATAATAATAATTTAGCTACGAGACATTAATGTAAAAAGTTTGAACATAACTTACAATGATTAAAAATAGCGTAGCGTTACACGGACAGAATTTCGACTTACACCCTTACAACATTCGCTAACATACCCTTATTATTAGAATTTAAAATATATATATATATATATATATATATATATATATATATATATATATATATATATACGTTTAGATAGAGAGATTGATATATATATATATATATGATGCACCAAAGCTCGATTTTTATAGGCATGTGGGCTGGAAAAGAGCCTCATGCGATCGCATGGGCTTTGCCCTTCAAGGCCATGCGATCGCATGGCCAGCTGGGGAGGCTCAAAAGTCTTTAAAAACATGGGCTGCTTATTTATTTATTATATAATATAATATATATATAATTAAATGTAATTATATACATATATTATATTATATTCTTGTACTCCGTTGACTTGTAATTTTTAGTCCGTTGCGTCGAGCGTTGAGAGTTGACTCTGGTCCCGGTTCCGGATTTTCGAACGTCCTTGTGTATAATTTAATATCTTTTACTTTGCGTTTTGAATCTTGTACTCTTGTAATTTTGAGACGTTTCTTATCAATAATTGGAACCACTTTGATTGTATTTTGTACTTTTGAGCTTTTTGGTCGTTTGCGTCTTCAATTCGTCGAATCTGTCTTTTGTCTTTACCTTTTATTATTTAAACGAATATCACTTGTAAATAGAACAATTGCAACTAAAAGCTTGTCTTTCTTGAGGGATAATGCTATGAAATATATGCTCGTTTTTAGCATTATCAAATATTCCCACACTTGAGTGTTGCTTGTCCTCAAGCAATATAGTCTTGAAATACTAGAATCACCTCTTTATTCTTCACACTTTGTACATCAGTGATTTCTATACGGCGGTATAAATAATGATAGTAACGATGTGGTTTACAGTCCCACATGACTATAAAATTTAGATCCATTAAGGAAATTGGATCTTTATGAAAACATTTGATCTTTTTGAAAATTCAATCTAGTTTTTTACCCTAGATAAGTTTTTCGGAATAACCCTTCACCGGTGTTTGCAAATTCTTTTTGTGGGTTTTGTGGGTTTCAGATTTGAAAATTTTAGCTCAAAACTTGTGGTTTTGTGTCACCCACTTGCTAACCTTGTATTAGGAAAGCAACACGTCCAGTTTACTTGTTTCGTATATTACCTTTCGGTAAACTACCGTCCGGTTGTAAAGGAAAGCGTTGAACAAGCAACTGTTAAGGCAATGTCCCCTGACATGCTTTTAATTATGGTCTATAACGTGTCGAACGCAATTACTATACTTTGTAGGAGCAATAGTAAAGCTCACCCTTATAATTTTTCGGTCTGACACAAGGTCCTGTCTTTGACCATGCTATGCAACCACCGTTCTTACGATTGACACCCGATTTGGTTCCGGTGACCTAATGAATTCTAGGTGAATTCCTAGGATTTTACATTCAATGGTAATGAACGCATTGAAAATGGGTTTTTAGAAAACAAATCGGTGTGTAATTTTGATCAAAATATTTTCTCGTTCAAGCTCGATTTTAGGTATCATCGAATTCCATGAGTTTGTAATTCTCAATCTTTAAGGTCAATCTCAAGGATTGAGTAATATCAGTCTTAAAAGCTGATTTTTGATCTTTTAAGGAGATTATCCTTTCTGGGGATCTGATTCATTAGTCTTATCCAGCTAATTTGCACAGCGCCCTCCCCATTTTACAAGACAGATCCTCTCATGGTTAGGATAAGTCTGACCACATGTCGACCTTGTTTGATGCTGAGGTTCGTGGATTTCCAGTCAATTTTACATATGACATTTCTAGATTTTTCGTCAACCTACAGCTGGTCTGGACGACAACTTCATGACCTAAATCAAGAAGCGCGTTTCTTTTTCGGAAGACTTTACTTCCTTTTAATGATGGAATTGATTCATCGTGTAGATCCATCTTTCTTACAGTAAATCGGGTAAAACTTTTTATTTTAATCCAAAGCAAAAGTATCTTCAATTATTTGTTACAGAAATATGTGACATATGTTTAAAATAACTTGGTAAATTTTCCAACACTTGGCTTTTGTTTTCTTTTATTTGCCTTTTTATTGTCCTCTATTCCATTTTAAATGAATTCTAACATTTTGGTTTGTTTCTCAATTTATGTCCTTTCCGAGGTAACAATAATTTCGGTGTTAACACCTAGTTTTATCGTTCATAAATATGTATAAACATGATTTTGAATTCATTTAATTGAAAATTTTGAAAAATTTTACTAGAATTGGGTAGTCAGTATATAAGACTAGGGCTGTTCTTTATTATCAGAGAGCACTAGATTCTAATACAACTACTGCTTTACTAGTATTTTTAATGGTAACCAAGTGTTTTAAGTTAATTTTTTTTTAAAATTCCGAAAGAATTTAACCCTTTCCCACACTTAAGATCTTGCAATGCCCTCATTTGCAAGAAATCAGTAACAATTTAAATTATTGAGGGTGATTAGCGTAGAAAAATGATTAAATTTTACCAAAGTTTCCAAACATATTAGCGTTTGTTTGCTGAATGATAAATGGTGCACATCATTTGTTCATTCCGTCTGTTGGTACATCACATTTGTTTTTCGTTTTGTCGTCAAAACTAGTAGCTTTTGCTGAACTTAATGCCTGTCTTTGAAAATGCGCTGTTTTACCCTGTTTTGTACAATCGAAAATATACATACATACAAATATAAACATGCATGGCAATTTAAAATGGGACTTAATATCCCACTTTCAAATCCTAAATGTGAAATATTAGTACACAATAATAATAAAAATGATAAAAATTACATAAATATATCCAATAACATAAGTTTAAACATGAATAATTAAAAAGATAAAAACATAAAAATCATAAAAATAACCAATGGAACTAAATCAGTCTGGATAGGGGTTCCAGTTCATCTCGTCAGGTGGGTTCCATTGTTGGTTATAGGTGTCCTGATAGGCTTGGTTATAGTCATACCGGTTAAAGGGTGGTCGGATGTCGGGGTTGTGTGGCGGAAAATGAGCAGGTCGAGTAGGCACGTAATTAGATGGCTCATGATTTAGTGCTGATGAACTAACCAGCTATCGTGTTGGCGTCGCCTATAATCCTCGTATACTCGCTCGGAGTTCCACTGCCCGTACATACTATGTCTGGCCGCGCTCGTCATTGCTTCCTCATCTATATGAACGTGGACGTCAAGAATAGCATCTCGTAAGACATCCCTAATGTCTTCCGCCTCCTCCATTTCCTCGTCTGAGCCACTTTCTACCTGTGGATGAGGGCCCTCATAGGGTACTGCCTGGTTGAGTCTACTTTTCAATACCTTAGCACCCACATAAACTTTCAATCCTAAAGGCTCAACCTGTTCTCTACAAAGCTGTAATGGACCCCCTTGGTTCCTATCAACACCTAAATACTCTCCAATGAGAGTAACAAAAATACCTCCTCCTATTATACTCCCGTCCTGCATTCCTTCTACCATTTTAGATAAATAGAAACCAACACAGTAAGGGATATTGACAAAGCTTCTAGGATCCCGAATACACTTTAGGTAGAATAAATCATGTAAGGTTATTTTTTCTTTATTGTTACCTCTTTGTGTAATCGAGTTAGCCAAAAATCTATGAATGATACGAAGTTCGGCTCTGTCAATATGTGTATAGGAGTGTCCTCCCGCTCGTGTAAAAACATCAAAATGTGACATACGCCTCCAAATAGCGTCAGCGTCAAAGTTGCTATCTACCCTTTCACCATAATGAATCAAATTTGTACAATCGGGTAGTAGCAACTCACCAGGATTATATATCTGTAAAGCCCTGGCCATGTCCAGCATGGACATTCTGTACATCCTACCGCCAAGGATAAACCTAAGAAATCTTCTATCATCTATTCTAACTATATTTGTATCAAGTGATACAGTACTCATGAGCTCAACACACCATTTCTTATATACAGGTCTACGAATGGTGAAAAGACGTTCCCAATCTGTAAAAGAAGAATTCACGTACCTCTGAATCAGTAGCAGTCTGACTCTATTAGCTAGCTGAACTCTTTCCAAAGGATCCCAATCGATTACCCTTGGCACCTCTACATTTTTAGTTACCAATCTGAATTTGTTCCTTTGATTTGTCTCGTAATCTCTCTATCTTCTATCAAATCTCAGATTAGGATGCAATGTGTGCTCAGGAATCGTTGGGTATTCTACTGGCGACCTCATCGGGAATACTATGAATTCATTAACAAACTGTACCGGATCATAAAAAGGTACGTGTTGATCAGGCTGTTGTTGTGATTCCTGTTGTGGTTCTTATTCGGGTTCTGGCTCGTGTTGCATTTCTGGTTCTGGTTCTGGTGCTGGAGCAGGTCGTCTAGATGATGATGCTCCTGAACCTCCAGTATCGGCTCTCTGCAAAACACATTAAACACAAAATTTGTGCATCCAAATATGCATTAGTGTTAGCAAAATAACAATTTAAAACGATCACAATAACATGTTAAATCAAAATTAAACTTATACACATTTTCACAATTTTTCAAAATTCTACACTTTTTTAAATAAGCACATATGAAAATGTATACAAAGTTCATAAGCATTTAACTCAAATAACATGTCAAAAATAGTCATTACTAATAATTAAACAAGTCTCAAATGGAAAATATATCAAATTAATCAAGTTCATGAATTTTGTACCTAAAAAGTCCTCTTTAATCTTTAAAAATCATGTTTAGGATCAATGTTTGGATCATTTAACTACCTAAACATGTTACACTACTCAATTTAGCAATAATTCATGACAAAAATCGGCCATAACCTGTTTATATCAAAAAGCCCCAAATTGCTCAAGAACACAAACCCTAGATTTCTAAAAATTTTGAAGTTTTTGACTTCAAATCATGTTAAATAGCATCAATCTAGGTTATACATGCATAAAATACTAATAATTTAACACTAATTACACTAGAAATTAACAAAATTGCATTAGGTAAAATATTGGTAATTATCACAAAAACTAGGAATTTATAGAGTTTAGGGTTGTAATTTGTACCTTTTTGCTGAAGAATGAGAATCTAGGCATGATTAGAGCAAAAAATTTGACGAATTACGGTGAATTTTGGTGAAATTTGGTGAAATTTGGTGAAGATTTGAGAGTATTTTCGTGTATGTGTGTGTATTGTGGAGAAAGAACAGCTCGCTGGTCTTTTTCTATCTGGCTAGTTTTCCAGCTCCATGCGATCGCATGGAGTTGGAGTGCAATACCCATGCGATCGCATGGGTATCCGGGAACAGTACTTTGGCCTTTTTTATTTTTTTTTATTTTTATAAAACCTTATAACTTCTAAAACATATAATTAATAAAATTCTAAAAAATTTTGTTTTCCTTTAGGAGCGAGGGTATTTCGGATCGTTGTCCTAGTCCGTCCCTCGACAAAATTTTTAAAATTTGTCACTTTTAAGCGCGGTTTTAAAAGCAAAGATTTTTGGGGTTTTTTTTAATGTTTTTGGCATACTTTAATTCAATAAGATTAAAAATAATGATAATAAAAGTTCTCGTCCCTCCCTCGGGTAAAGCAATTTCGGTTCAATGACCTAGTCTTCAACTCACGACGAATTTTAAAAATTACATTTTTAACTTACGAAATAAAGTAAATTTTTGTTTTTAAATTCACACCAAACTTAAATTCAAAATGCATAAAATTAAAAATTCATATTAAAAATTCACAACAAACTTAAATTATATTTTTGTTTTTATACATACAAACTTATATTAAAAATATTAATTTTTCAGATATTTACAATTTTAAAGAAGTTTACAATATTAATTTAATATTTATATATTAATTTTAAAAACATGGTAAAAAAAAAATTGAAAATCTTTTTGGCTTTTATCCCACTTTAATCAATCAAATATAATCAAAAATATGCGCCCCTCTTTTCAGTAAAGTAATTTCGGTTTCATAACCTAATTTAACTCATGACGAATTTTTGAAATATTTTGGGTTGATTGATTAAAGATATTTATACCTTAAGAATAAACGTTAAATTTCGCAGTGATGTAATAAATTTTTGTATGATATCAATAATTTCGGTCGCAAGACCTAATTTTATCGAATACCAATTTAATACTTTATAGCGAACAAATTAGCGTTTATTATCAAAAGGTTAAAAATAAAAATAAAAATAAAAATGAAAACTGTACAAACTTACCTGTGAAATAGATTTCTTAGTGATATGCTCTAGCCCACTCATAAGATAGTCGGACTAATTGGTTTTCCATGGCTACATAGGTGTAACCTCGAGCATTTAACGTCTTTTCTTCTAAACATATGAACGGTCCGTCTCTGCATAAAGTAACAAATTCGGTGTTTGAATAAGTTTGATTATTTGAACATTTAACTTCGTGTGACCATTTTCCGCATTTGTGACATCTTTCAAGGTTTCGTGCTCTTCTTTTCACTGCGGATTTTGATTTTCCTTTACCAAATTGTAACTTATTATTTTCGCATCTGGATTCTTTTCTTACTCCGTCCAATTTACCTCTAATTAATGATACTATTTCACTTGGAAGTGTGTCATTATTACGTTTAGTAATCAAAGCGTGTAGCATTAGACCATGGTTTAATTCACAGGAAGTCTTCATTTCGTAAAACCTAAAAAAAATAAAAATTTAGAATGGGGGGAGAAGACTAGTTCTTTAGGGTCTGCTAGGGAAAAACCATTCGGGTTCCATTTTCGAGAACTACACGAAAACAGAAAATCTAACTCTAACAGAAATACATATTATCTTTTAAAGACTTGATTCTCCCCACACTTAGTTAGCTGTGGTGTCGAAATTGTGATTAACTTCGTTGTAAACTTCCATTGGACTATCTATGTAATGTTTAACTCTGTGACCATTAACCTTAAATTCAATCCCATTTGAATTTATTAATTCTACTGTTCTGTATGGGAAAACTCTTTTGACTATGAATGGTCCAGACCATCTTGATTTCAATTTTCCAGGAAATAGCTTGAATCGTGAATTGAAAAGAAGAACTCTGTCACCTTCTTTAAATTCTTTTGAACTTCTGATTCTTTTATCATGCCATTTCTTCGTTCTTTCTTTATAGATTAACGAATTTTCGTATGCTTCATGTCTTAATTCTTCTAATTCATTTAGTTGACTTAATCGTAGACGTCCGGATTCATGTAAATCAAGATTACATGTCTTCAAAGCCCAAAATGCTTTGTGTTCAATTTCTACTATAAGATGACATTCTTTTCCGTAAACGAGTTTAAAAGGTGTGGTATCAATTGGAGTTTTGTAGGCTGCTCTAAAAGCCCAGAGTGCATCCTCCAATTTAATGGACCATTCCTTCGGATTTGATCCTACGGTTTTCTCTAGAATACGTTTTAAAGCTCGGTTGGTATTTTCAACTTGTCCACTTGTCTGTGGATGATAAGCAGTGGAGATTTTATGAGTTACTCCATATCTTTTAAGAACTTTCTCAAGTTGATTATTACAGAAATGAGTACCCCGATCACTTATTAAAGCTTTCGGTGTTCCAAACCTTGCAAAAAGACGTTTTAAAAAGTTGACTACAACTCGTGCATCGTTAGTTGGGAGAGCTTGTGCTTCCGCTCATTTAGATACATAATCAATGGCAACGAGAATGTATAGATTATTATGAGATTTTGGAAATGGACCCATAAAGTCAATACCCCAAATGTCAAATACTTCACATACTTGAATGACATTTTGTGGCATTTCATCACGTTGACTTATTTTTCCGGCCCTTTGACATGCATCACAGGATTTGCAAAGAAGGTGTGCGTCTTTGTAAATTGTAGGCCAATAGAATCCAACATTGTAAACTTTTCTTGCTATTAGTTGAGGCCCATAATGCCCTCCTGTTGGTCCTGTGTGACAATGGTTTAAGATTTTACTAGCTTCCTCCCCGAATACACATCGGCGTATTATTCCATCAGGACAACTCTTAAACAAATGTGGATCTTCCCAGAAATAGTGTTTTATATCACTAAAGAATTTCTTTCGCTTTTGGTACGATAATCCTTTTTCAAGGAATCCACATACTAAGTAGTTTGCATAGTCTGCAAACCATGAAATTTCATTATAATCTATCTTCAATAGATATTCATCAGGAAAGTTGTCTTGTATGGCCGATTCATTTAGAACTTCTAATTCGGGATTTTCAAGACGAGAAAGATGATCAGCGGCGAGATTTTCTGCTCCCTTTTTATCTCGGATTTCAATATCAAACTCTTGTAAGAGTAAGATCCAACGGATTAATCTTGGTTTAGCATCTTGTTTCGAAAATAGGTATCTAAGAGCAGAATGGTCGGTATAGACCACCGTTTTAGCTAGAACGAGATATGATCGAAATTTGTCAAAAGCAAAGACAATAGCAAGGAGTTCTTTTTCAGTAGTTGTGTAATTTGTTTGTGCTCCTTGTAACGTCTTACTAGCATAATAAATTGGTTGAAATCATTTTTCAATCCTTTGTCCTAAAACGGCTCCCATTGCAAAATCACTTGCATCGCACATTAGTTCAAATGGTAGATTCCAATTTGGAGTTATCATGATCGGCGCATTAGTGAGTTTCTCTTTAAGAATATTAAAGGATTTGATACATTCATCTGAAAAGATGAATGGAGCATCCTTTTCTAGGAGTTTATTCATAGGAGTGGCAATTTTAGAAAAATCTTTTATGAAACGTCGGTAAAAACCGGCATGCCCTAGAAAACTCCTAACTCCTCTAACATTGGTGGGATGTGAAAGTTTAGCAATTACATCTACTTTAGCTCTATCCACTTCAATTCCTTCCTTTGAAATTTTATGTCCAAGAACTATGCCTTCTTTAACCATGAAATGGCATTTCTCCCAATTAAGTACTAGATTTGATTTTTCGCATCTAATAAGCATTCGTTCAAGATTAACTAAACATGATTCAAAAGTATCACCGAAGACTGAAAAGTCATCCATGAAAACTTCCATGCATTCTTCTATCATGTCGTAAAAAATCTCCATCATGCACCTTTGAAAGGTTGCAGGGGCGTTGCAAAGTCCAAATGGCATGCGTTTGTAAGAAAATGTACCATAAGGGCACGTGAACGTGGTTTTTTCTTGGTCCTCGGGTGCTTTTGGAATATGAAAATATCCGGAAAAACCATCAAGAAAACAATAGTAACTATTTCCGGCCAATCTTTCCAACATTTGATCAATGAAAGGTAAGGGAAAGTGATCTTTTCTGGTGGCGTCATTTAATTTTCTATTATCAATACATACACGCCATCCTGTTACAGTCCTAGTAGGAATAAGCTCATTTTTCTCATTTGTGATGACAGTCATGCCACCCTTCTTAGGCACGCATTGAACTGGGCTTACCCATGGACTATCAGAAATTGGATAAATTAAACCTGCATCTAGCAGTTTAATAATTTCTTTGTTAACAACATCTTGCATATTAGGATTTAGTCTTCGTTGGCGTTGCACATATGTTTTATGACCTTCTTCCATAAGGATTTTATGTGTGCAATACGAAGGACTTATTCCTTTAATATCATGAATCTTCCATGCAATGGCTGGTTTATGAGCTTTTAACACAGAAATGAGTTGAGATTTTTCATTATTAGTAAGAGAAGACGATATTATTACAGGTAATTCAGATTCACCATGTAAATAAGCGTATTCCAAATGGTTTGAAAGTGGCTTTAACTCTAATTTCGGAGGTTCTTCTATCGATGATTTATATATATATCTGTCTTCTTCTTTTAGCATTTGAATTTCTTCTGTTGTTGGTTCATATCCATTAGCCATTAGTGTAGCTAACATTTCAGTTTCATCAATTGGTTCAGTTCCTTCTCCTAAAGAACATTCTCCTGTTCCTTGTAATTCTGGAAATTCTTCTAACAATTCTGCATGTGATTCTATAGTTTGAATATAATAGCATGTATCATCTGCAGATTGCGGTTGTTGCATTGCTCTATCAACTGAAAAGGTAACACTCTCGTCCTCTATACTTAGGGTCAGTTTCTTACTAAACACGTCTATCATTGCTTTAACCGTGTTTAAGAATGGTCTTCCTAATATGAGAGGAACTTGAGAATCTTCTTCCATTTCCAGAACAACAAAATCTACTAGAAATACTAAAGTACCAACTTTAACTAGCATGTTTTCCATTATCCCTCTAGGATATTTTACTGATCGATCGGCTAGTTGTATGCTTATTTGTGTTGGTTTCAATTGAAATGTCCCGTTCTTATTGATTAAAAACGTTCCATATTAATTGATTTCGTTGCGAGGTTTTGACCTCTATATGAGACGTTTTTCAAAGACTGCATTCATTTTTAAAACAAACCATAACCTTTATTTCATAAATAAAGGTTTAAAAAGCTTTACGTAGATTATCAAATAATGATAATCTAAAATATCCTGTTTACACACGACCATTACATAATGGTTTACAATACAAATATGTTACATCGAAATCAGTTTCTTGAATGCAGTTTTTACACAATATCATACAAACATGGACTCCAAATCTTGTCCTTATTTTAGTATGCAACAGCGGAAGCTCTTAATATTCACCTGAGAATAAACATGCTTTAAACGTCAATAAAAATGTTGGTGAGTTATAGGTTTAACCTATATATATCAAATCATAACAATAGACCACAAGATTTCATATTTCAATACACATCCCATACATAGAGATAAAAATCATTCATATGGTGAACACCTGGTAACCGACAATAACAAGATGCATATATAAGAATATCCCCATCATTCCGGGACACCCTTCGGATATGATATAAATTTCGAAGTACTAAAGCATCCGGTACTTTGGATGGGGTTTGTTAGGCCCAATAGATCTATCTTTAGGATTCGCGTCAATTAGGGTGTCTGTTCCCTAATTCTTAGATTACCAGACTTAATAAAAAGGGGCATATTCGATTTCGATAATTCAACCATAGAATGTAGTTTCACGTACTTGTGTCTATTTTGTAAATCATTTATAAAACCTGCATGTATTCTCATCCCAAAAATATTAGGTTTTAAAAGTGGGACTATAACTCACTTTCACAGATTTTTACTTCGTCGGGAAGTAAGACTTGGCCACTGTTGATTCACGAACCTATAACAATATATACATATATATTAAAGTATGTTCAAAATATATTTAGAACACTTTTAATATATTTTGATGTTTTAAGTTTATTAAGTCACCTGTCCTCGTTAGTAACCTATAACTAGTTGTCCACAGTTAGATGTACAGAAATAAATCGATAAATATTATCTTGAATCAATCCACGACCCAGTGTATACGTATCTCAGTATTGATCACAACTCAAACTATATATATTTTGGAATCAACCTCAACCCTGTATAGCTAACTCCAACATTCACATATAGAGTGTCTATGGTTGTTCCGAAATATATATAGATGTGTCGACATGATAGGTCGAAACATTGTATACGTGTCTATGGTATCTCAAGATTACATAATATACAATACAAGTTGATTAAGTTATGGTTGGAATAGATTTGTTACCAATTTTCACGTAGCTAAAATGAGAAAAATTATCCAATCTTGTTTTACCCATAACTTCTTCATTTTAAATCCGTTTTGAGTGAATCAAATTGCTATGGTTTCATATTGAACTCTATTTTATGAATCTAAACAGAAAAATTATAGGTTTATAGTCGGAAAAATAAGTTACAAGTCGTTTTTGTAAAGGTAGTCATTTCAGTCGAAAGAACGACGTCTAGATGACCATTTTAGAAAACATACTTCCACTTTGAGTTTAACCATAATTTTTGGATATAGTTTCATGTTCATAATAAAAATCATTTTCTCAGAATAACAACTTTTAAATCAAAGTTTATCATAGTTTTTAATTAACTAACCCAAAACAGCCCGCGGTGTTACTACGACGGCGTAAATCCGGTTTTACGGTGTTTTTCGTGTTTCCAGGTTTTAAATCATTAAGTTAGCATATCATATAGATATAGAACATGTGTTTAGTTGATTTTAAAAGTCAAGTTAGAAGGATTAACTTTTGTTTGCGAACAAGTTTAGAATTAACTAAACTATGTTCTAGTGATTACAAGTTTAAACCTTCGAATAAGATAGCTTTATATGTATGAATCGAATGATGTTATGAACATCATTACTACCTTAATTTCCTTGGATAAACCTACTGGAAAAGAGAAAAATGGATCTAGCTTCAATGGATCCTTGGATGGCTCGAAGTTCTTGAAGCAGAATCATGACACGAAAACAAGTTCAAGTAAGATCATCACTTGAAATAAGATTGTTATAGTTATAGAAATTGAACCAAAGTTTGAATATGATTATTACCTTGTATTAGAATGATAACCTACTGTAAGAAACAAAGATTTCTTGAGGTTGGATGATCACCTTACAAGATTGGAAGTGAGCTAGCAAACTTGAAAGTATTCTTGATTTTATGAAACTAGAACTTTTGGAATTTATGAAGAACACTTAGAACTTGAAGATAGAACTTGAGAGAGATCAATTAGATGAAGAAAATTGAAGAATGAAAGTGTTTGTAGGTGTTTTTGGTCGTTGGTGTATGGATTAGATATAAAGGATATGTAATTTTGTTTTCATGTAAATAAGTCATGAATGATTACTCATATTTTTGTAATTTTATGAGATATTTCATGCTAGTTGCCAAATGATGGTTCCCACATGTGTTAGGTGACTCACATGGGCTGCTAAGAGCTGATCATTGGAGTGTATATACCAATAGTACATACATCTAAAAGCTGTGTATTGTACGAGTACGAATACGGGTGCATACGAGTAGAATTGTTGATGAAACTGAACGAGGATGTAATTGTAAGCATTTTTGTTAAGTAGAAGTATTTTGATAAGTGTATTGAAGTCTTTCAAAAGTGTATAAATACATATTAAAACACTACATGTATATACATTTTAACTGAGTCGTTAAGTCATCGTTAGTCGTTACATGTAAGTGTTGTTTTGAAACCTTTAGGTTAACGATCTTGTTAAATGTTGTTAACCCAATGTTTATAATATCAAATGAGATTTTAAATTATTATATTATCATGATATTATCATGTATGAATATCTCTTAATATGATATATATACATTAAATGTCTTTACAACGATAATCGTTACATATATGTCTCGTTTAAAAATCATTAAGTTAGTAGTCTTGTTTTTACATATGTAGTTCATTGTTAATATACTTTATGATATGTTTTCTTATCATAGTATCATGTTAACTATATATATATATCCATATATATGTCATCATATAGTTTTTACAAGTTTTAACGTTCGTGAATCACCGATCAACTTGGGTGGTCAATTGTCTATATGAAACATATTTCAATTAATCAAGTCTTAACAAGTTTGATTGCTTAACATGTTGGAAACATTTAATCATGTAAATATCAATCTCAATTAATATATATAAACATGGAAAAGTTCGGGTCACTACAGTACCTACTCGTTAAATAAATTTCGTCCCGAAATTTTAAGCTGTTGAAGGTGTTGACGAATCTTCTGGAAATAGATGCGGGTATTTCTTCTTCATCTGATCTTCACGCTCCCAGGTGAACTCGGGTCCTCTACGAGCATTCCATCGAACCTTAACAATTGGTATCTTGTTTTGCTTAAGTCTTTTAACCTCACGATCCATTATTTCGACGGGTTCTTCGATGAATTGAAGTTTTTCGTTGATTTGGATTTCATCTAACGGAATAGTGAGATCTTCTTTAGCAAAAAATTTCTTTAAATTCGAGACGTGGAAAGTGTTATGTACAGCCGCGAGTTGTTGAGGTAACTCTAGTCGGTAAGCTACTGGTCCGACACGATCAATAATCTTGAATGGTCCAATATACCTTGGATTTAATTTCCCTCGTTTACCAAATCGAACAACGCCTTTCCAAGGTGCAACTTTAAGCATGACCATCTCTCCAATTTCAAATTCTATATCTTTTCTTTTAATGTCAGCGTAGCTCTTTTGTCGACTTTGGGCGGTTTTCAACCGTTGTTGAATTTGGATGATCTTCTCGGTAGTTTCTTGTATAATCTCCGGACCCGTAATCTGTCTATCCCCCACTTCACTCCAACAAATCGGAGACCTGCACTTTCTACCATAAAGTGCTTCAAACGGCGCCATCTCAATGCTTGAATGGTAGCTGTTGTTGTAGAAAAATTCTGCTAACGGTAGATGTCGATCCCAACTATTTCCGAAATCAATAACACATGCTCGTAGCATGTCTTCAAGCGTTTGTATCGTCCTTTCGCTCTGCCCATCAGTTTGTGGATGATAGGCAGTACTCATGTCTAGACGAGTTCCTAATGCTTGCTGTAATGTCTGCCAGAATCTTGAAATAAATCTGCCATCCCTATCAGAGATAATAGAGATTGGTATTCCATGCCTGGAGACGACTTCCTTCAAATACAGTCGTGCTAACTTCTCCATCTTGTCATCTTCTCTTATTGGTAGGAAGTGTGCTGATTTGGTGAGACGATCAACTATTACCCAAATAGTATCAAAACCACTTGCAGTCCTTGGCAATTTAGTGATGAAATCCATGGTAATGTTTTCCCATTTCCATTCCGAGATTTCGGGTTGTTGAAGTAGACCTGATGGTTTCTGATGCTCAGCTTTGACCTTAGAACACGTCAAACATTCTTCTACGTATTTAGCAACATCGGCTTTCATACCCGGCCACCAAAAATGTTTCTTGAGATCCTTGTACATCTTCCCCGTTCCAGGATGTATTGAGTATCTGGTTTTATGAGCTTCTCTAAGTACCATTTCTCTCATATCTCCAAATTTTGGTACCCAAATCCTTTCAGCCCTATACCGGGTTCCGTCTTCCCGAATATTAAGATGCTTCTCCGATCCTTTGGGTATTTCATCCTTTAAATTTCCCTCTTTTAAAACTCCTTGTTGCGCCTCCTTTATTTGAGTAGTAATGTTATTATGAATCATTATATTCATAGATTTTACTCGAATGGGTTCTCTGTCCTTCCTGCTTAAGGCATCGGCTACCACATTTGCCTTCCCCGGGTGGTAACGAATCTCAAAGTCGTAATCATTCAATAATTCAATCCACCTACGCTGCCTCATATTCAGTTGTTTCTGATTAAATATGTGTTGAAGACTTTTGTGGTCGGTATATATAATACTTTTGACCCCATATAAGTAGTGCCTCCAAGTCTTTAATGCAAAAACAACCGCGCCTAATTCCAAATCATGCGTCGTATAATTTTGTTCGTGAATCTTCAATTGTCTAGACGCATAAGCAATCACCTTCGTTCGTTGCATTAATACACAACCGAGACCTTGCTTTGATGCATCACAATAAATCACAAAATCATCATTCCCTTCAGGCAATGACAATATAGGTGCCGTAGTTAGCTTTTTCTTCAATAACTGAAACGCTTTCTCTTGTTCATCATTCCATTCAAATTTCTTCCCTTTATGCGTTAATGCAGTCAAGGGTTTTGCTATTCTGGAAAAGTCTTGGATGAACCTTCTGTAGTAACCAGCTAGTCCTAAAAACTGGCGTATGTGTTTCGGAGTTTTCGGGGTTTCCCACTTTTCAACAGTTTCTATCTTTGTCGGATCCACCTTAATACCTTCTTTGTTCACTATGTGACCGAGGAATTGAACTTCTTCCAACCAAAATGCACACTTTGAAAACTTAGCGTACAATTCTTCCTTCCTCAATACTTCTAACACCTTTCTCAAATGTTCACCGTGTTCTTGGTCATTCTTTGAGTAAATAAGTATGTCATCAATGAAAACAATGACAAACTTGTCAAGGTATGGTCCACACACTCGGTTCATAAGGTCCATGAACACAGCTGGTGCATTAGTTAAACCAAACGGCATGACCATAAACTCGTAATGACCGTAACGTGTTCTGAAAGCAGTCTTTGGAATATCATCTTCTTTCACCCGCATTTGATGATACCCGGAACGTAAGTCAATCTTTGAATAAACAGACGAGCCTTGTAGTTGATCAAATAAGTCGTCGATTCTTGGTAGTGGGTAGCGGTTCTTGATGGTAAGTTTGTTCAACTCTCGGTAGTCGATACACAACCTGAATGTACCATCTTTCTTCTTGACAAACAAAACAGGAGCTCCCCACGGTGATGTGCTTGGTCGAATGAAACCACGCTCTAAAAGTTCTTGTAATTGGCTTTGCAGTTCTTTCATCTCGCTGGGTGCGAGTCTGTAAGGAGCACGAGCTATTGGTGCAGCTCCTGGTACAAGATCTATTTGAAATTCAACGGATCGATGTGGGGGTAATCCCGGTAATTCTTTCGGAAATACATCGGGAAATTCTTTTGCAATGGGAACATCATTGATGCTCTTTTCTTCAGTTTGTACTTTCTCGACGTGTGCTAGAACAGCATAGCAACCTTTTCTTATTAGTTTTTGTGCCTTCAAATTACTAATAAGATGTAGCTTCGTGTTGCCCTTTTCTCCGTACACCATTAAGGGTTTTCCTTTTTCTCGTATAATGCGAATTGCATTTTTGTAACAAACGATCTCCGCTTTCACTTCTTTCAACCAGTCCATACCGATTATCACTTCAAAACTCCCTAACTCTACTGGTATCAAATCAATCTTAAATGTTTCGCTAACCAGTTTAATTTCTCGATTCCGACATATATTATCTGCTGAAATTAATTTACCATTTGCTAATTCGAGTAAAAATTTACTATCCAAAGGCGTCAATGGACAACTTAATTTAGCACAAAAATCTCTACTCATATAGCTTCTATCCGCACCCGAATCAAATAAAACGTAAGCAGATTTATTGTCAATAAGAAACGTACCCGTAACAAGCTCCGGGTCTTCCTGTGCCTCTACCGCATTAATATTGAAAACTCTTCCACGGCCTTGTCCATTCGTGTTCTCCTGGTTCGGGCAATTTCTAATAATGTGGCCTGGTTTTCCACATTTATAACAAACTACATTGGCATAACTTGCTCCGACACTACTTGCTCCGCCATTACTCGTTCCGACACCATTTGTTCCTTTCGTTCTATTAACCCCTGGTCCGTAGACCTCACACTTCGCCGCGCTATGACCATTTCTTTTACACTTGTTGCAAAATTTGGTGCAGAACCCCGAGTGATTCTTTTCACACCTTTGGCATAGCTGCTTCTGATTGTTGTTGTTGTTGCGGTTATTATTGTTGTTGGGATGATTGTTGTAGTTGTTGTTGTTGTTGTTGTTGTTGTTGGGCCGTTTGTTGTAGTTGCGATTGATGTTGCGATTGTTGGGATAATTGTTGCGATTATTGTTGTAATTGCTGTTGTTGTTGTATTGGTGATTCTTATCACCGTTTTCCTCCCACTTTCTTTTGACTTGCTTCACATTGGCCTCTTCAGCAGTCTGTTCTTTAATTCTTTCTTCAATCTGGTTCACTAGTTTGTGAGCCATTCTACATGCCTGTTGTATGGAGGCGGGCTCGTGTGAACTTATATCTTCTTGGATTCTTTCCGGTAATCCTTTCACAAACGCGTCGATCTTCTCTTCCTCATCTTCGAATGCTCCCGGACACAATAGGCACAATTCTGTGAATCGTCTTTCGTACGTGGTAATATCAAATCCTTGGGTTCGTAACCCTCTAAGTTCTGTCTTGAGCTTATTGACCTCGGTTCTGGGACGGTACTTCTCGTTCATCAAGTGCTTGAATGCTGACCACGGTAGTGCGTACGCATCATCTTGTCCCACTTGCTCTAGATAGGTATTCCACCATGTTAACGCAGAACCTGTGAAGGTATGCGTAGCGTACTTCACTTTGTCCTCTTCAGTACACTTACTTATGGCAAACACCGATTCAACCTTCTCGGTCCACCGTTTCAATCCGATCGGTCCTTCGGTTCCATCAAATTCCAAAGGTTTGCAGGCAGTGAATTCTTTGTAGGTGCATCCTACACGATTTCCTGTACTGCTAGATCCAAGGTTATTGTTGGTATGTAGCGCAGCCTGTACTGCGGCTATGTTTGAAGCTAGAAAAGTACGGAATTCCTCTTCATTCATATTCACGGTGTGTCGAGTAGTCGGTGCCATTTCCTTCAAAATAGTTAAATGGAACAAGTTAATCATACAGAATATTAAGAGTAGTTAATAGTATTTCGTAGCATAATATGAACTCATTTATAAAAGCTTTTTCTTCATATTAGCGTTTTATAAGTTTAAATTCGGGTAGTACCTACCCGTTAAGTTCATACTTAGTAGCTAATATACAATTCAACTACTACAATTCTATATGAAAAACTGATTATAATAATATTTCGCGTTCAAACTTTTATACAATATTTTACAAACTTACAATACCGCTTATTTTACATAAAGCATGAAATATAGCACACAATAACTTTGATACAAGATAGTTGTGAAGACAATTCTAGCTAGTACACAAGTCGTTCAGCAAAGGCAATAAAGACACGTAATTCATACGTCCAGAAACAAGTCATGCATTCTGGTTTTACTAGGACTACTTCCCATCCTTGGTCTTGTGCAACATAACCGTTATGGCCATTGATAAGACAGCGTGTTGTAACGTCATCAAAGGGACGAGGGTTACGTAATGTCCAACAGTCCCGTAATAATCTAAAAACCTCATTTCTTACCCCAATTACCGACTCCGTCACTTGTGGAAACGTTTTGTTTAATAGTTGTAGCCCGATGTTCTTGTTCTCACTTTGGTGAGAAGCGAACATTACTAATCCGTAAGCATAACATGCTTCTTTATGTTGCATGTTAGCCGCTTTTTCTAAATCACGAAGTCCAATATTCGGATATATTGAGTCAAAATAATTTCTTAACCCGTTGCGTAAAATAGCATTTGGGTTCCCCGCAATATATGCGTCAAAGTAAACACATCGTAACTTATGGGTTTCCCAATGTGATATCCCCCATCTTTCAAACGAAAGTCTCTTATAAACCAAGACATTCTTGGAACGTTCTTCGAATGTCTTACAAACTGATCTCGCCTTAAATAGTTGTGCCGAAGAATTCTGGCCGACTCTAGACAAGATTTCATCAATCATGTCTCCGGGTAGGTCTCTTAAAATATTGGGTTGTCTATCCATTTTGTGTTTTTAAACTGTAAAATAGACAAGAGTTAGATTCATAAAAAAAAATACTTATTAATACAAGCAATTTTTACATATATCATAAAGCATAAGAACACTATATTACATATATTACACCACACGAATACAACTATCTTATTCCGACTCGCTCGTTTCTTCTTCTTCGGTTTTGGTTCGTTTTGCCAAGTTTCTAGGGATATATGATGTTCCCCTAATACGAGCCGTCGTTGTCCACATTGGTTTAGAAAAACCTGGTGGTTTAGAGGTTCCCGGGTCATTGTTACAACTTAAGGACTTCGGGGGTTGACGATACATATAAAGTTCATCGGGGTTGGAATTAGATTTCTCTATTTTTATGCCCTTTCCCTTATTATTTTCTTTTGCCTTTTTAAATTCAGTTGGGGTAATTTCTATAACATCATCGGAATTCTCGTCGGAATCCGATTCATCGGAGAATTGGTAATCCTCCCAATATTTTGCTTCCTTGGCGGAAACACCATTGACCATAATTAACTTTGGTCGGTTGGTTGAGGATTTTCTTTTACTTAACCGTTTTATTATTTCCCCCACCGGTTCTATTTCTTCATCCGGTTCCGATTCTTCTTCCGGTTCCGATTCTTCTTCCGGTTCCGACTCTTCTTCCGGTTCCTCTTCGGGAACTTGTGAATCAGTCCACAAATCATTCCAATTTACATTTGACTCTTCATTATTATTAGGTGAGTCAATGGGACTTGTTCTAGAGGTAGACATCTATCACATAATATCAAACACGTTAAGAGATTAATATATCACATAATACTCATATGTTAAAAATATATAATTTCCAACAAAAATGTTAAGCAATCATTTTTAAAGAAAACACGGTCGAAGTCCAGACTCACTAATGCATCCTAACAAACTCGATAAGACACACTAATGCAAATTTTCTGGTTCTCTAAGACCAACGCTCGGATACCAACTGAAATGTCCCGTTCTTATTGATTAAAAACGTTCCATATTAATTGATTTCGTTGCGAGGTTTTGACCTCTATATGAGACGTTTTTCAAAGACTGCATTCATTTTTAAAACAAACCATAACCTTTATTTCATAAATAAAGGTTTAAAAAGCTTTACGTAGATTATCAAATAATGATAATCTAAAATATCCTGTTTACACACGACCATTACATAAAGGTTTACAATACAAATATGTTACATCGAAATCAGTTTCTTGAATGCAGTTTTTACACAATATCATACAAACATGGACTCCAAATCTTATCCTTATTTTAGTATGCAACAGCGGAAGCTCTTAATATTCACCTGAGAATAAACATGCTTTAAACGTCAACAAAAATGTTGGTGAGTTATAGGTTTAACCTATATATATCAAATCGTAACAATAGACCACAAGATTTCATATTTCAATACACATCCCATACATAGAGATAAAAATCATTCATATGGTGAACACCTGGTAACCGACAATAACAAGATGCATATATAAGAATATCCCCATCATTCCGGGACACCCTTCGGATATGATATAAATTTCGAAGTACTAAAGCATCCGGTACTTTGGATGGGGTTTGTTAGGCCCAATAGATCTATCTTTAGGATTCGCGTCAATTAGGGTGTCTGTTCCCTAATTCTTAGATTACCAGACTTAATAAAAAGGGGCATATTCGATTTCGATAATTCAACCATAGAATGTAGTTTCACGTACTTGTGTCTATTTTGTAAATCATTTATAAAACCTGCATGTATTCTCATCCCAAAAATATTAGATTTTAAAAGTGGGACTATAACTCACTTTCACAGATTTTTACTTCGTCGGGAAGTAAGACTTGGCCACTGTTGATTCACGAACCTATAACAATATATACATATATATTAAAGTATGTTCAAAATATATTTACAACACTTTTAATATATTTTGATGTTTTAAGTTTATTAAGTCAGCTGTCCTCGTTAGTAACCTATAACTAGTTGTCCACAGTTAGATGTACAGAAATAAATCGATAAATATTATCTTGAATCAATCCACGACCCAGTGTATACGTATCTCAGTATTGATCACAACTCAAACTATATATATTTTGGAATCAACCTCAACCCTGTATAGCTAACTCCAACATTCACATATAGAGTGTCTATGGTTGTTCCGAAATATATATAGATGTGTCGACATGATAGGTCGAAACATTGTATACGTGTCTATGGTATCTCAAGATTACATAATATACAATACAAGTTGATTAAGTTATGGTTGGAATAGATTTGTTACCAATTTTCACGTAGCTAAAATGAGAAAAATTATCCAATCTTGTTTTACCCATAACTTCTTCATTTTAAATCCGTTTTGAGTGAATCAAATTGCTATGGTTTCATATTGAACTCTATTTTATGAATCTAAACAGAAAAAGTATAGGTTTATAGTCGGAAAAATAAGTTACAAGTCGTTTTTGTAAAGGTAGTCATTTCAGTCGAAAGAACGACGTCTAGATGTCCATTTTAGAAAACATACTTCCACTTTGAGTTTAACCATAATTTTTGGATATAGTTTCATGTTCATAATAAAAATCATTTTCTCAGAATAACAACTTTTAAATCAAAGTTTATCATAGTTTTTAATTAACTAACCCAAAACAGCCCGCGGTGTTACTACGACGGCGTAAATCCGGTTTTACGGTGTTTTTCGTGTTTCCAGGTTTTAAATCATTAAGTTAGCATATCATATAGATATAGAACATGTGTTTAGTTGATTTTAAAAGTCAAGTTAGAAGGATTAACTTTTGTTTGCGAACAAGTTTAGAATTAACTAAACTATGTTCTAGTGATTACAAGTTTAAACCTTCGAATAAGATAGCTTTATATGTATGAATCGAATGATGTTATGAACATCATTACTACCTTAATTTCCTTGGATAAACCTACTGGAAAAGAGAAAAATGGATCTAGCTTCAATGGATCCTTGGATGGCTCGAAGTTCTTGAAGCAGAATCATGACACGAAAACAAGTTCAAGTAAGATCATCACTTGAAATAAGATTGTTATAGTTATAGAAATTGAACCAAAGTTTGAATATGATTATTACCTTGTATTAGAATGATAACCTACTGTAAGAAACAAAGATTTCTTGAGGTTGGATGATCACCTTACAAGATTGGAAGTGAGCTAGCAAACTTGAAAGTATTCTTGATTTTATGAAACTAGAACTTTTGGAATTTATGAAGAACACTTAGAACTTGAAGATAGAACTTGAGAGAGATCAATTAGATGAAGAAAATTGAAGAATGAAAGTGTTTGTAGGTGTTTTTGGTCGTTGGTGTATGGATTAGATATAAAGGATATGTAATTTTGTTTTCATGTAAATAAGTCATGAATGATTACTCATATTTTTGTAATTTTATGAGATATTTCATGCTAGTTGCCAAATGATGGTTCCCACATGTGTTAGGTGACTCACATGGGCTGCTAAGAGCTGATCATTGGAGTGTATATACCAATAGGACATACATCTAAAAGCTGTGTATTGTACGAGTACGAATACGGGTGCATACGAGTAGAATTGTTGATGAAACTGAACGAGGATGTAATTGTAAGCATTTTTGTTAAGTAGAAGTATTTTGATAAGTGTATTGAAGTCTTTCAAAAGTGTATAAATACATATTAAAACACTACATGTATATACATTTTAACTGAGTCGTTAAGTCATCGTTAGTCGTTACATGTAAGTGTTGTTTTGAAACCTTTAGGTTAACGATCTTGTTAAATGTTGTTAACCCAATGTTTATAATATCAAATGAGATTTTAAATTATTATATTATCATGATATTATCATGTATGAATATCTCTTAATATGATATATATACATTAAATGTCTTTACAACGATAATCGTTACATATATGTCTCGTTTAAAAATCATTAAGTTAGTAGTCTTGTTTTTACATATGTAGTTCATTGTTAATATACTTTATGATATGTATTCTTATCATAGTATCATGTTAACTATATATATATATCCATATATATGTCATCATATAGTTTTTACAAGTTTTAACGTTCGTGAATCACCGATCAACTTGGGTGGTCAATTGTCTATATGAAACATATTTCAATTAATCAAGTCTTAACAAGTTTGATTGCTTAACATGTTGGAAACATTAAATCATGTAAATATCAATCTCAATTAATATATATAAACATGGAAAAGTTCGGGTCACTACATCAATTCTCCAAGGCCTAGTTTAGCGTATAGTGAATACAGCATTAAATTTATACTAGCACCTAAGTCTGCCAATGCTTCTATTGAACTAAGACTACCCAGAAAACATGGAATTGTGAAACTTCCTGGATCAGATAGTTTTTCTGGTATCTTATTCAACAGCACTGCTGAACAATTAGCATTCATAGTAACAGCCGAGAGTTCTTCCATTTTCTTTCTATTCGAGATTAGATCTTTCAGAAATTTAGCATATCTAGGCATTCCTGAAATTACATCAATGAAAGGAAGATTTACATTTATCTGTTTAAACATATCCGAGAATTTGGATTGCTCGGTTTCAAGTCTCTCTTTTCTCATTTTACTCGGTTAAGGAAGTGATGGTTGGTATGGTTTAACATAAGGTTTAGTCTTAACTGTGTTATCTTCATTAACCTTTTCAACTACCGGTTCTTTTTCCTTATCTTGTTCAGGTTGTGGTTCTTGTGGAGTAGGAATAGCTTCCTCAGAAATTACAGGTATTTCAGGTGGTTTAAGTGTAATACCACTTCTTGTGGTAATGGCTTTAGCTGTTTCATTCCGGGGGTTAGCATTTGTATCACTAGAACTTCTCGGTTTTCTTTCACCTATTAACCTTGCTAGGTTGCTCACTTCTTGTTCCAGATTTTGAATAGAAGCTTGTTGATTTCTAAATGCTTGAGCATTTTGTTCATTCGTTTGTTTCTGAGATGTGAAAAACTGTGTTTGAGATCCAACTAGCTTCGTCATCATATCTTCTAAATTCGGCTTTTTATCATCGGTTTGTGGTGGTTTGTTTTGAAAATTAGGTCTTTGCTGGTTGTAAGTATTATTGGATACTTGTTGATTGCTAGGACCTTGTTGGTTGTTGTATGGAACATTGCGATTATAATTCTGGTTTTGATTGTAAAATCCTTTAAGTGCTTTTTCTTTAGACTAAGATTTAGGTGCTTTAGAATTTTGCGACGGATTTTTAAGTTTTAGTACCTTTTTAAATTATAGACCGATTTACAATCAAAACCAGAATTATAATCGCAATGTTCCATACAACAACCAACAAGTTCCTAGCAATCAACAAGTATCCAACAATATTTACAACCAGCAAAGACCTAATTTTCAAAACAAACCACCATAAACCGATGATAAAAAGCCAAATTTAGAAGATATGATGACGAAGCTAGTTGAATCTCAAACACAGTTTTTCACATCTCAGAAACAAACGAATGAACAAAATGCTCAAGCATTTAGAAATCAACAAGCTTCTATTCAAAATCTGGAACAAGAAGTGAGCAACCTAGCAAGGTTAATAGGTGAAAGAAAACCGGGAAGTTTACCTAGTGATACAAATGCTAACCCCCGGAATGAAACAGCTAAAGCCATTACCACAAGAAGTGGTATTACACTTAAACCACCTGAAATACCTGTAATTTCTGAGGAAGCTATTCCTACTCCACAAGAACCACAACCTGAACAAGATAAGGAAAAAGAACCGGTAGTTGAAAAGGTTAATGAAGATAACACAGTTAAGACTAAACCTTATGTTAAACCATACCAACCATCACTTCCTTAACCGAGTAAAATGAGAAAAGAGAGACTTGAAGCCGAGCAATCCAAATTCTTGGATATGTTTAAACAGATAAATGTAAATCTTTCTTTCATTGATGTAATTTCAGGAATGCCTAGATATGCTAAATTTCTGAAAGATCTAATCTCGAATAGAAAGAAAATGGAAGAACTCTCGGCTGTTACTATGAATGCTAATTGTTCAGCAGTGATGTTGAATAAGATACCAGAAAAACTATCTGATCCAGGAAGTTTCACAATTCCATGTTTTCTGGGTAGTCTTAGTTCAATAGAAGCATTGGCAGACTTAGGTGCTAGTATAAATTTAATGCCGTATTCACTATACGCTAAACTAGGCCTTGGAGAATTGAAACCAACACGAATAAGCATACAACTAGCTGATCGATCAGTAAAATATCCTAGAGGGATAATGGAAAACATGATAGTTAAAGTTGGTACTTTAGTATTTCCAATAGATTTTGTTGTTCTGGACATGGAAGAAGATTCTCAAGTTCCTCTCATATTAGGAAGACCATTATTAAACACGGCTAAAGCAATGATAGACGTGTTTGGTAAGAAACTGACCCTAAGTATAGAGGACGAGAGTGTTACCTTTTCAGTTGATAGAGCAATGTAATAACCGCAATCTGCAGATGATACATGCTATTATATTCAAACTATAGAATCACATGCAGAATTGTTAGAAGAATTTCCAGAATTACAAGGAACAGGAGAATGTTCTTTAGGAGAAGGAACTGAACCAATTGATGAAACTGAAATGTTAGCTACACTAATGGCTAATGGATATGAACCAACAACAGAAGAAATTCAAATGCTAAAAGAAGAAGATAGATATCGATATAAATCATCGATAGAAGAACCTCCGAAATTAGAGTTAAAGCCACTTCCAAACCATTTGGAATACGCTTATTTACATGGTGAATCTGAATTACCTGTAATAATATCGTCTTCTCTTACTAATAATGAAAAATCTCAACTCATTTCTGTGTTAAAAGCTCATAAACCAGCCATTGCATGGAAGATTCATGATATTAAAGGAATAAGTCCTTCATATTGCACACATAAAATCCTTATGGAAGAAGGTCATAAAACATATGTGCAACGCCAACGAAGACTAAATCCTAATATGCAAGATGTTGTTAAGAAAGAAATTATTAAACTGCTAGATGCAGGTTTAATTTATCCAATTTATGATAGTCCATGGGTAAGCCCAGTTCAATGCGTGCCTAAGAAGGGTGGCATGACTGTCATCACAAATGAGAAAAATGAGCTTATTCCTACTAGGACTGTAACAGGATGGTGTGTATGTATTGATTATAGAAAATTAAATGACGCCACCAGAAAAGATCACTTTCCCTTACCTTTCATTGATCAAATGTTGGAAAGATTAGCCGGAAATAGTTACTATTGTTTTCTTGATGGTTTTTCCGGATATTTTCAAATTCCAATAGCACCCGAGGACCAAGAAAAAATCACGTTCACGTGCCCTTATGGTACTTTTTCTTACAAACGCATGCCATTTGGACTTTGCAACGCCCCTGCAACCTTTCAAAGGTGCATGATGGCGATTTTTCACGACATGATAGAAGAATGCATGGAAGTTTTCATGGATGACTTTTCAGTCTTCGGTGATACTTTTGAATCATGTTTAGTTAATCTTGAACGAATGCTTATTAGATGCGAACAATCAAATCTAGTACTTAATTGGGAGAAATGCCATTTCATGGTTAAAGAAGGCATAGTTCTTGGACATAAAATTTCAAAGGAAGGAATTGAAGTGGATAGAGCTAAAGTAGATGTAATTGCTAAACTTCCACATCCCACCAATGTTAGAGGAGTTAGGAGTTTTCTAGGGCATGCCGGTTTTTACCGACGTTTCATAAAAGATTTTTCTAAAATTGCCACTCCTATGAATAAACTCCTAGAAAAGGATGCTCCATTCATCTTTTCAGATGAATGTATCAAATCCTTTAATATTCTTAAAGAGAAACTCACTAATGCGCCGATCATGATAACTCCGAATTAGAATCTACCATTTGAACTAATGTGCGATGCAAGTGATTTTGCAATGGGAGCCGTTTTAGGACAAAAGATTGAAAAATGATTTCAACCTATTTATTATGCTAGTAAGACGTTACAAGGAGCACAAACAAATTACACAACTACTGAAAAAGAACTCCTTGCTATTGTCTTTGCTTTTGACAAATTTCAATCATATCTCGTTCTAGCTAAAACGGTGGTCTATACCGACCATTTTGCTCTTAGATACCTATTTTCGAAACAAGATGCTAAACCAAGATTAATCAGTTGGATCTTACTCTTACAAGAGTTTGATATTGAAATCCGAGATAAAAAGGGAGCAGAAAATCTCGCCGCTGATCATCTTTCTCGTCTTGAAAATCCCGAAGTAGAAGTTCTAAATGAATCGGCCATACAAGACAACTTTCCTGATGAATATCTATTGAAGATAGTTTATAATGAAATTCCATGGTTTGCAGACTATGCAAACTACTTAGTATGTGGATTCCTTGAAAAAAGATTATCGTACCAAAAACGAAAGAAATTATTTAGTGATATAAAACACTATTTCTGGGAAGATCCACATTTGTTTAAGAGTTGTCCCGATGGAATAATACGCCGATGTGTATTCGGGGATGAAGCTAGTAAAATCTTAAACCATTGTCACACAGGACCAACAGGAGGGCATTATGGGCCTCAACTAAAAGCAAGAAAAGTTTACGATGCTGGATTCTATTGGCCTACAATTTACAAAGACGCACACTTTCTTTGCAAATCCTGTGATGCATGTCAAAGGGCCGGAAAAATAAGTCAACGTGATGAAATGCCACAAAATGTCATTCAAGTATGTGAAGTATTTGACATTTGGGGTATTGACTTTATGGGTCCATTTCCAAAATCTCATAATAATCTATACATTCTCGTTGCCATTGATTATGTATCTAAATGGGCGGAAGCACAAGCTCTCCCAACTAACGATGCATGAGTTGTAGTCAACTTTTTAAAACGTCTTTTTGCAAGGTTTGGAACACTGAAAGTTTTAATAAGTGATCAGGGTACTTATTTATGTAATAATCAACTTGAGAAAGTTCTTAAAAGATATGGAGTGACTCATAAAATCTCCACTGCTTATCATCCACAGACAAGTGGACAAGTTGAAAATACCAACCGAGCTTTAAAACGTATTCTAGAGAAAATCGTAGGATCAAATCCGAAGGAATGGTTCATTAAATTGGAGGATGCACTCTGGGCTTTTAGAACAGCCTACAAAACTCCAATTGGAACCACACCTTTTAAACTCGTTTACAGAAAAGCATGTCATCTTCCAGTAGAAATTGAACACAAAGCATTTTGGGCTTTGAAGACATGTAATCTTGATTTACATGAAGCCGTACGTCTACGGTTAAGTCAATTAAACGAATTAGAAGAATTAAGACATGAAGCATATGAAAATTCCTTAATCTATAAGGAAAGAACGAAGAAAAGGCATGATAAAAGAATCAGAAGTTCAAAAGAATTCAAAGAAGGAGACAGAGTTGTTCTTTTCAATTCACGATTCAAGCTATTTCCTGGAAAATTGAAATAAAGATGGTCTGGACCATTCATAGTCAAAAGAGTTTTCTCATACGGAACAGTAGAATTAATAAATTCAAATGGGATTGAATTTAAGGTTAATGGTTACAGAGTTAAACATTACATAGATAGTCTAATGGAAGTTGACAACGAAGTTAATCACAATTTCGACACCACAGCTAACTAAGTGTGGGGAGAATCAAGTCTTTAAAAGATAATATGTATTTCTGTTAGAGTTAGATTTTCTGTTTTCGTGTAGTTCTTGAAAATGGAACCCGAATGGTCTTTCCCTAGCAGACCCTAAAGAACTAGTCTTCTCCCCCCATTCTAAATTTTTATTTTTTTTAGGTTTTACGAAATGAAGACTTCCTGTGAATTGAACCATGGTCTAATGCTACACGCTTTGATCACAAAACGTAATAATGACACACTTCCAAGTGAATTAGTATCATTAATCAGAGGTAAATTGGACGGAGTAAGAAAAGAATCCAGATGCGAAGATAATAAGTTACAATTTGGTAAGGGAAAATCAAAATCCGCAGCGAAAAGAAGAGCACGACACCTTGAAAGATGTCACAAATGCGGAAAATGGTCACATGAAGGTAAATGTTCAAATAATCAAACTTATTCAAATACCGAATTTGTTACTTTATGCAGAGACGGACCGTTCATATGTTTAGAAGAAAAAACGTTAAATGCTCGAGGTTACGCCTATGTAGCCATGGAAAATCAATTAGTCCGACTATCTTATGAATGGGCTAGAGCATATCACTAAGAAATATATTTCACAGGTAAGTTTGTACAGTTTTTATTTTTATTTTTTAACCTTTTGATAATAAACGCTAATTTGTTCGCTATAAAGTATTAACTTGATATTCGATAAAATTAGGTCTTGCGACCGAAATTATTGATATCATACAAAAATTTATTACATCACTGCGAAATTTAACGTTTATTCTAAAGGTATAAATATCTTTAATCAATCAACCCAAAATATTTCAAAATTTCGTCATGAGTTAAACTAGGTTATGTAACCGAAATTACTTTACCGAAAAGAGGGGTGTATATTTTTGAGAATATTTGATTGATTAAAGTGGGATAAAAGCCAAAAAGATTTTTAATTTTATTTTTATTTTTTTTTAAAATTAATATTAAAATAATATTGTAAACTTGTTAAAATTAATATATATTTAAAATTGTAAATATTTGAAAAATTAATATTATTAATATAAGTTTGTATGTATAAAAACAAAAATATAATTTAAGTTTGTTGTGAATTTTTAATATGAATTTTTAATTTTATGCATTTTGAATTTAAGTTTGGTGTGAATTTAAAAACAAAAATTTACTTTATTTCGTAAGTTAAAAATGTGATTTTTAAAATTCGTCGTGAGTTGAAGACTAGGTCGTTGAACCGAAATTGCTTTACCCGAGGGAGCGACGAGAACTTTTATTATCATTATTTTTAATCTTATTAAATTAAAGTATGCCAAAAACATAAAAAACCCAAAAATCTTTGCTTTTAAAATCGCGCTTAAAAGTGACAAATTTTAAAATTTTTGTCGAGGGACGAACTAGGACAACGATCCGAAACGCCCTCGCTCCTAAAGGAAAACAAAATTTTTAGAATTTTATTAATTATATGTTTTAGAAGTTATAAGGTTTTATTAAAAAAAAAAAAAAGGGCCAAAGTACTGTTCCCGGATACCCATGCGATCGCATGGGTATTGCACTCCAACTCCATGCGATCGCATGGAGCTGGAAAACTGGCCAGATAGAAAAAGACCAGCGAGCTGTTCTTTCTCCACAATACACACACATACACGAAAATACTCTCAAATTTCACCAAAATTCACCGTAATTCATCAAATTTTTCACTCTAATCATGCCTAGATTCTCATTCTTCAGCAAAAAGGTAAAAATTACACCCATAAACTCTATAAATTTCTAGTTTTTGTGATAATTACCAATATTTTACCTAATGCAATTTTGTTAATTTCTAGTGTAATTAGTGTTAAATTTATAGTATTTTGTGCATGTATAACCTAGATTGATGCTATTTAACATGATTTGAAGCCAAAAACTTCAAAATTTTTAGAAATCTAGGGTTTGTGTTCTTGAGCAATTTGAGGCTTTTTGATATAAACAGGTTATGGTCGATTTTTGTCATGAATTATTGCTAAATTGAGTAGTGTAACATGTTTAGGTAGTTAAATGATCCAAACATTGATCCTAAACATGATTTTTAAAGATTAAAGTGGACTTTTTAGGTACAAAATTCATGAACTTGATTAATTTGATATATTTGTCATTTGAGACTTGTTTAATTATTAGAAATGACTATTTTGATATGTTATTTGAGTTATATGCTTATGAACTTTGTATACATTTTCATATGTGCTTATTTGGAAAAATGTAGAATTGTGAAAAATTGTGAAAATGTGTATAAGTTTAATTTTGATTTAACATGTTATTGTGAATGTTTTAAGTTGTTATTTTGCTAACACTAATGCATATTTGGATGCACAAATTTTGTGTTTAATGTGTTTTGCAGAAAGCCGATACTGGAGGTTCAGGAGCATCATCATTTAGACGACCTGCTCCAGTACCAGAACCAGAACCAGAAATGCAACACGAGCCAGAACCCGAACAAGAACCACAACAGGAACCACAATAACAGCCTGATCAACACGTACCTTATTATGATCCGGTACAGTTTGTTAATGAATTCATAGTATTCCCGATGAGGCCGCCAGTAGAATACCCAATGATTCCTGAGCACACTTTGCATCCTAATCTTAGATTTGATAGAAGATGGAGGGATTACGAGACATATCAAAGGAACAAATTCAGATTGGTAACTAAAAATGTAGAGGTGCCAAGGGTAATCGATTGGGATCCTTTGGAAAGAGTTCAGCTAGCTAATAGAGTCAGACTGCTACTGATTCAGAGGTACGGGAACTCTTCTTTTACAGATTGGGAACGTCTTTTCACCATTCGTAGACCTGTATATAAGGAATGACGTGTTGAGCTCATGAGTACTGTATCACTTGATACAAATATAGTTAGAATAGATGATAGAAGATTTCTTAGGTTTATCCTTGGCGGTAGGATGTACAGAATATCCATGCTGGACATGGCCAGGGCTTTACAGATATATAATCCTGGTGAGTAGCTACTACCCGATTGTACAAATTTGATTCATTATGGTGAAAGGGTAGATAGAAACTTTGATGCTGACGCCATTTGGAGGCGTATGTCACATTTTGATGTTTCTACACGAGTGGGAGGACACTCCTATACACATATTGACAGAGCCGAACTTCGTATCATTCATAGATTTTTGGCTAACTCGATTACACAAAGAGGTAACAATAAAGAAAAAATAACCTTACATGATTTATTCTACCTAAAGTGTATTCGGGATCCTAGAAGCTTTGTTAATATCCCTTACTGTGTTGGTTTCTATTTATCTAAAATGGTATAAGGAATGCAGGACGGGAGTATAATAGGAGGAAGTATTTTTGTTACTCTCATTGGAGAGTATTTAGGTGTTGATAGGAACCAAGAGGGTCCATTACAGCTTTGTAGAGAACAGGTTGAGCCTTTAGGATTGAAAGTTTATGTGGGTGCTAAGGTATTGAAAAGTAGACGCAACCAGGCAGTACCCTATGAGGGCCCTCATCCACAGGTAGAAAGGGGCTCAGACGAGGAAATGGAGGAGGCGGAAGACATTAGGGATGTCTTACGAAATGCTATTCTTGACGTCCACGTTCGTATAGATAAGGAAGCAATGACGAGCGCGGCCAGACATAGTATGTACGAGCAGTGGAACTCCGAGTGAGTATACGAGGATTATAGGAGACGCCAACATGATAGCTGGTTAGTTCATCAGCACCAAATCATGAGCCAGCTATCATATCAGGTACCAAATAATTACGTGCCTACTCGACCTGCTCATTTTCCACCACACAACCCCGACCTCCGACCACCCTTTAACTAGTATGACTATAACCAAGCCTATCAGAACACCTATAACCAACAATGGAACCCACCTGATGAGATGAACTGGAACCCTTATCCAGACTGATTTAGTTCCATTGGTTATTTTTATGATTTTTATATTTTTATCTTTTTAATTATTCATGTTTAAACTTATGTTATTGGATATATTTATGTAATTTTTATCATTTTTATTATTATTGTGTACTAATATTTCACATTTAGGATTTGAAAGTGGGATATTAAGTCCCATTTCAAATTGCCATGCATGTTTATATTTGTATGTATGTATATTGTCGATTGTACAAAACATGGTAAAACAGCGCATTTTCAAAGACTGGCATTAAGTTTAGCAAAAGCTAGTAATTTTGACGACAAAACGAAAAACAAATATGATGAAACAACAAGACGGAATGAACAAATGATGTGCACCATTTATCATTCAGCAAACAAACGCCAATATGTTTGGAAACTTTGGTAAAATTTAATCATTTTTCTACGCTAATCACCCTCAATAATTTAAATTGTTACTGATTTCTTGCAAATGAGGGCATTGCAAGATCTTAAGTGTGCGAAGGGGTTAAATTCTTTCGTAATTTTAAAAAAATTTTAACTTAAAACACTTGGTTACCATTAAAAATACTAGTAAAGCAGTAGTTGTATTAGAATCTAGTGCTCTCTGATAATAAAGAACAGCCTTAGTCTTATATACTGACTACCCAATTCTAGTAAAAATTTTCAAAATTTTCAATTAAATGAATTCAAAATCATGTTTATACATATTTATGAACGATAAAACTAGGTGTTAACACCGAAATTATTGTTACCTCGGAAAGGACATAAATTGAGAAACAAACCAAAATGTTAGAATTCATTTAAAATGGAATAGAGGACAATAAAAAGGCAAATAAAAGAAAATAAAAGCCAAGTGTGGAAAAATTTACCAAGTTATTTTAAACATATGTCACATATTTCTGTAACAAATAATTGAAGATACTTTTGCTTTGGATTAAAATAAAAAGTTTTACCCGATTTACTGTAAGAAAGATGGATCTACACGATGAATCAATTCCATCATTAAAAGGAAGTAAAGTCTTCCAAAAAAGAAACGCGCTTCTTGATTTAGGTCATGAAGTTGTCGTCCAGACCAGCTGTAGGTTGACGAAAAATCTAGAAAAGTCATATCTAAAATCGACTGGAAATCCACGGACCTCAGCATAAAACAGGGTCGCCAAGTGGTCAGACTTATCCTAACCATGAGAGGATCTGTCTTGTAAAATGGGGAGGGCGCCGTGCAAATTAGCTGGATAAGACTAATGAATCAGATCCCCAGAAAGGATAATCTCCTTAAAAGATCAAAAATCAGCTTTTAAGACTGATATTACTCAATCCTTGAGATTGACCTTAAAGATTGAGAATTACAAACTCATGGAATTCGATGATATCTAAACTCGAGCTTGAACGAGAAAATATTTTGATCAAAATTACAAACCGATTTGTTTTCTAAAAACCCATTTTCAATGCGTTTATTACCATTGAACGTAAAATCCTAGGAATTCACCTAGAATTCATTAGATCACCTGAACCAAATCGGGTGTCAACTGTAAGAACGGTGGTTGCATAGCATGGTCAAAGACAGGACCTTGTGCCAGACCAAAAAGTTATAAGGGTGAGCTTTACTATTGCTCCTACAAAGGATAGTAATTGCGTCCGACACGTTATAGACCATAATTAAAAGCATGTCAGGGGACATTGCCTTAACAGTTGCTTGTTCAACGCTTTCCTTTACAACCGGACGGTAGTTTACCGAAAGATAATATACGGAACAAGTAAACTGGACGTGTTGCTTTCCTAATACAAGGTTAGCAAGTGGGGACACAAAACCACAAGTTTTGAGCTAAAATTTTCAAATCTGAAACCCACAAAACCCAAAAAAAGAATTTGCAAACACCGGTGAAGGGTTATTCCGGAAAACTTATCTAGGGTAAAAACTAGATTGAATTTTCAAAAAGATCAAATGTTTTCATAAAGATCCAATTTCCTTAAAGGATCTAAATTTTATAGTCATGTGGGACTGTAAACCACATCGTTACTATCATTGTTTATACCGCCGTATAGAAATCACTGATGTACAAAGTGTGAAGAATAAAGAGGTGATTCTAGTATTTAAAGACTATATTGCTTGAGGACAAACAACACTCAAATGTGTGAATATTTGATAATGCTAAAAACGAGCATATATTTCATAGCATTATCCCTCAAGAAAGATAAGCTTTTAGTTGCAATTGTTCTATTTACAAGTGATATTCGTTTAAATAATAAAAGGTGAAGACAAAAGACAGATTCGACGAATTGAAGAAGCAAAAGACCAAAAAGCTCAAAAGTACAAAATACAATCAAAGTGGTTCCAATTATTGATAAGAAACGTCTCAAAAGTACAAGAGTACAAGATTCAAAACTCAAAGTACAAGATATTAAATTGTACACAAGGACGTTCGAAAATCCGGAACCGGGACCAGAGTCAACTCTCAACGCTCGACCCAACGGACTAAAAATTACAAGTCAACGGAGTACAAGAATATAATATAATATATATATATATAATTAAATTTAATTATATATATTATATTATATAATAAATAAATAAGCAGCCCACGTTTTTAAAGACTTTTGAGCCTCCCTAGCTGGCCATGCAATCGCATGGCCTTGAAGGGCAAAGCTCATACGATCGCATGAGCCTCTTTTCCAGCCCACATGCCTATAAAAATCGAGCTTTGGTGCATCATATATCATATATCAATCTCTCTATCTAAACGTATATATATATATATATATATATATATATATATATATATATATATATATATATATATATATATATATATATATATATATATTTTAATTTTAAATTCTAATAATAAGGGTATGTTAGCGAATGTTGTAAGAGTGTAAGTCGAAATTCTGTCCGTGTAACGCTACGCTATCTTTAATCATTGTAAGTTATGTTCAACCTTTTTACATTAATGTCTCGTAGCTAAATTATTATTATGCTTATTTAAAACGAAGTAATCATGATGTTGGGCTAAATACTAAATTTGGGTAATTGGGCTTTGTACCATAATTGGGGTTTGGACAAAAGAACGACACTTGTGGAAATTAGACTATGGGCTATTAGTGGGCTTTATATTTGTTTAACTAAATGGTAGTTTGTTAATTTTAATATAAAGATTTACAATTGGACGTCCCTATAAATAACCATATACACTCGATCAGACACGATGGGCGGGATATTTATATGTACGAATAATCGTTCATTTAACCGGACACGGGAATGGATTAATAGTCTATGGAATTATTAAAACAGGGATGAAATTATGTACAAGGACACTTGGCATAATTGATAACAAAGTATTAAAACCTTGGGTTACACGCAGTCGATAACCTGGTGTAATTATTAAACAAAGTATTAAAACCTTGTTACAGTTTAAGTCCCCAATTAGTTGGAATATTTGACTTTGGATATAAGGATAATTTGACGAGGATACTCGCACTTTATATTTATGACTGATGGACTGTTATGGACAAAAACCAGACGGACATATTGAATAATCCAGGACAAAGGACAATTAACCCATGGGCATAAAACTAAAATCAACACGTCAAACATCATGATTACGGAAGTTTAAATAAGCATAATTCCTTTATTTTCATATTTAATTGCACTTCTAATTATCTCACTTTTATTTATTGTCATTATATTTAATTGCACTTTTAATTATCGTACTTTTTAATTATCGCAATTTTATTTCATCGCACTTTTATTTATCGCAATTTCATTATCGTTATTTATTTTACACTTTAAATTAAGTCTTTTATTTATTTAATATTTTACATTAGGTGTTAACTGCGACTAAAGTTTTTAAAATCGACAAACCGGTCATTAAACGGTGAAAAAACCCCCCTTTATAATAATAATATTACTTATATATATTTGGATTTTTATAAATTAAAACTAATATAGCGTTAAGCTTTGTTTAAAAGATTTTCCCTGTGGAACGAACCGGACTTACTAAAAACTACACTACTGTACGATTATGTACACTGCCTATAAGTGTTGTAGCAAGGTTTAGGTATATCCATTCTATAAATAAATAAATATCTTGTGTAAAATTGTATCGTATTTAATAGTATTTCGTATCAAAAATACTACTATTTTGTACCCCTTCGCTTTAGCATATATTCGTTGATAAGTTCAGTACTTTGAAAACTCACAGCATATCTACATCAACAGTTATATGTATCCATATAACATTTATCTCTTAGAATTATGATCTTTCATTCTGAAATTTTGAAAAGGCACCCAGCTTACGAATCAATACATTGAACTTTGAAAAAGCTGAATGAAGCAGCAGAAACTGTAGGCAACCGTAAACGACCTTATTCGTCGGAAGTTTGATGATAAAGAATAATATGTTGGAAAAGCTCAGAAACGTTGGAACTGGAAAACGGATAGAGTTAACCATGAAGGAGACCAAGGACAAATACAAGGACCATACCCTATATTCAAAGAATCCAGTTAATTCTGGATCCGATGAAATCTTCAACAAATATCTTGCTCCGTACTCATATTAAAATCTTGCGGAAAATCTTTCTTCATCAACCATCGAACTTAGAAATTCCAAAATATCATCATCAATATCTTCGATATTTCTGAGGATATTTTCATAAATATTCTCGTCCAAAATTATATACCTCTTCGTGCTTCCTGTGTATCATTATAATGAAAACATTCAATAGAAAATTTAGTATCGAAAAGCAGATTATGCGAAACTATGAAGAAAGCCGTGGACAAATCACAAAGAATAAGTTTGACTTCAAAGAATCCGAATAATTCAATGTCTGCTAAGGTCTTTAGTGAATATCTTGCTCATTACTCTAAACCCTTGTAGACAATAGTTTCTATCATCCTCTGATCTTAGATATTCTGAGATATTATCGTATCTTTCATTATAAATATCCTCCATATTTCTGGAGATATTTTTATAACTATTCTTACCTGAAATCATTAATCTCTTTGTACTATCAGTGTTACATCATATAGAAACTGTTAGTTTCTATATTCTGTAAACTTTCGAGCTTAAAATATGAAAGTTATTGAAGTAATGTTGGGAACTGATGCATGAGTTAGTATAATATAATGACACTTGATCAACGTGATTATATTACAGTAAGTCATGCTGAGTTTCTAATGGAACGTGATGATTCACAGAACATACCATCATCATGTGCCATGTTACATAACTCTTTCATTCTACTTAACTCCTAAACAAATCAAACAAATGTATACTTGATGGTTCTATCTTCCGTGATGTTGATAAATTTAAAAATCAAATCGTGCTATCATGTTCCTTCCTGCTTAGAACATTATAATCATTCGAAACTCTATATCTACAAATTCTGGACCATTATTCGCTTGACTTAAAGTTGGGAAGTGAAAACAAAAGCATGGAGCCCCGAAATATAAAGGAGTATACAAAACCCGATAACAACACAGGAATTACAAACCGTGTATGTCAATGTTTATCGCAACGTAAAGACACGGGAGAATTAAAAACACTATAACCTCCAAGAGCAAAGTAGAAGAAAACAGATTCCTCCGGTGGGAGTTGGAAGAGGAGAATGAATGTTTCGATAGTCAGAATAAGAATAATGATCAGAACTGGATTAAGCATTTTCACAATCCTTGGAAATGTAAATCAAGGAAAGAAAATATAGAAGTGGTGAAAATAATGGAACGGTGGAGGTAAATTTATAATAAGAGTATCCAACATAGCAATCAAGGCAGATATCCGAAACTAATTTAAGATATCTTAATTACCGTATTCAACGAAGAATCAGATCTTTTAGATTTCAAAGATTTTCTTTAAATCCCTTGAATTCTGGAATTCAACCAAGACAACGTCAAAAGCTAAAACGCACCTTATTTTCTAAATTCCACCATGACTACGTCAAAAGTTAAATCTCTATCTCAATATGTTGTGACAGCTTCATTCGTACTCCTCGAATAATCGAATGGTTTTATCCATATTACTCAATACTGATAAAACTCAATTGATCAACTCATATGCGTCATGAAATCATATTTATTGTTAACCATGACCACCTCACTCAAATTTCGGGACAAAATTTCTTTAACGGGTAGGTACTGTGATGACCCGGGAATTTCTGACCAAATTTAAACTTAATCTTTATATATTTTCGATACGATAAGCAAAGTCTGTAATGTTGAGTCACAAATTTTTGAACTGTTTCCTATATTCAATTGTCCTTCGACTGTTCTCGACGATTCACGAACAACTAATTATAAATAGATACATGTATATTTAAATATATAATAATAATAATAATAATAATAATAATAATAATAATAATAATAATAATAATAATAATAATAATAATAATAATTTAAAATATTATTTGAAATTGTATATGATTTAATTGTTGAAAATAAATATGTAAAATATTATGCGATGTAATGAAAGCTATTATTATAAATGTATATATATATATATATATATATATATATATATATATATATATATATATATATATATATATATATATATAAATATGTATGTAAATATTTATTGTAGATATATATAATTATATTAAAAATATATAATATAATTATTTTAGTAGTTAAAACTTGCTACTTAAAACTGTTTGCATATAGAAAGAGAATATATTAAAAATAACTGATTTCGAGCCTAATTAGTAAACGTCAGTGACACTCGGTTGACGTTTCGTTAGTTTTAATATAGATATAATACATATTCATGAATGATTAAGATAAAAGTTGGACTGTAAATTGATTACGAAGATTTTAGATTTGTTAAAAATATTTTTACATTATTAAGTTTAAATATTAGTACTCCGTACATATAAATTGGAACAGAAAATAAACAATTATCAAATCTTTTTATCAGGTTTCAAACAGTTAATGAGTGAAATAACTAAATATAATTAATCTAAAATTTTGGGATTTTTAGGAACACTTTTATACGTTAACTGTTTAGCAATGGACACAATATAATACCCGAGAATTGATAGTAGGACAAGAGGCCGGCTGCTAAACTATTGAACTTGTGATTCAACGACTGTGCAGTTTATGACTTTTGAGTCATATTTATATTATTTATGATTATTATTATTAATTATTATTATTAATTATTATTATTAATATTATTTTTATATATAAGTTATATATATATATATAGATGTATGCAGTGAGATAGACAAAAACCCACACATCATTTGATATCTCCTTCTTCAACCATCAATATCCCTCCCATATCAACCACTTTCTTCTCCGGCAAACCATCACCACCGGTCACCGCCATCACCATAAACCACCACCCTTGAAAACCCCCACCATCGAGTCACCTTTCTATATTTCTTCCCGTTTCACATTTAAACTCCTTCACCATTGATATTTGATACCGCCACCATCACAATCTTCACCACAACACCTTCATCTTCACCAACCATCATAACCCATCGGCCACCATTACAACCGCCATCTCTCTCTATCTCTATCATCCTCTCTCTCTTCTAATACCATCGTGAATCATCACCACTTTCACCATTGTTGTTATACGATTATAAAACCTCATCCTCACCACTTTGATCACTAGCTCGATCACATCACAAACCACCATCTCCGCCACTTACAAACTGAAACCACTATACGCCACCCTAGCCTCACCATCAACCACCAATCACCACCGTGTCTGCAACTGCTGCTAATACTTCTTTTACTTTTTCTTTTCCTTTCCTCCTGATTAACTGCTACTGCAGACTGCTACTGCTACGGCTACGTTTTCTGTTTCTTCTTCACGATTCCTATTGCTTCTGCTGTACACCCATCGATCAACTATCGTTAGTTGTTTTCTTATTTTGCTGTTCAATGAGCTAAAGAACCGGCTACCTTCATTTTTCTAGATATATATATATTATTTTTTTTCTCGAAACTATAATGTTGGATGATACGATGAAGTTATGATTCGAAGATGATAAAGTTTGGTTATGATGGTTGAAGGATGAGCATGATGAAAATGATAATGGATGTTGATGATGTTAAATGATGATGGTCTCGCACGATGATGATGGTACGTATTTGATGAAATAACGTTAAGATGATGATGTATTTAAATGATTTGGAGATATTGATTTTAATGATGGCGGTTTGGATGATGTTTCATAGATGATGATAGTGATTAAGAGAATAGATCAATGATGATGATGATGATGAAGATATAATCTGGGTTTTCATTTGAAAAGAAGAAGATACAGATAGAAGCTTATATTAATTTAAATCATAGAATATTTAAGAAGTGTATAAATAGAGGAATGGTAAAGAGTGTTGTGTGTTGAACAATAGGTCCTGGGTTCGAACCCAGGCCACCACAACATTTCTTTTAATTATTCGAAGTAGCTGGACTGAGCTGAATTGGGCCGAAGGCTACTGAATTAATAAGTGGGCCGTAATATTAAATATGGAGTTGGGCCGTAATAATAAACAAGTAGTTGGGCCGAGATCATTATTTTCTGTTGAGCAAAATAACAGATTAAAAGAATTTGGGTATTAAATGAATCAGAAAAGAAACAGTCAGATCATTGGTTAAGGATGTTGTTGAGTTAGCGAGAGGTCGTGAGTTCAAGCCCGGGTTACGACACTATATTTATAGCTAGTTCCTTAAGGTAGTATACTTATTATTTCTATTTTTAATATTATTATTATTATCATAGTTTTTATTATTATTATTATATTATTATTATTATTATTATTATTATTATTATTATTATTATTAGCAAATCAATATTTTAAAAACTATCATTCTAACAAATAAATATTTTGAACACTAAATATATTTATTATATAAGTATACAAATATTTTACGAAATAATTACACCACATTCACATTCAAGTCGATAACCTGGTGTAATTATTAAACAAAGTATTCTCAGATGTTTCATAGCACTGTTTCATAGTATGTAACCACATTCATATATCAATCTCTCTATCTAAACGTATATATATATATATATATATATATATATATATATATATATATATATATATATATATATATATATATATTAATTTTAATTTTAATTTTAAATTCTAATAATAAGGGTATGTTAGCGAATGTTGTAAGCGTGTAAGTCGAAATTCTGTCCGTGTAACGCTACACTATTTTTAATCATTGTAAGTTATGTTCAACCTTTTTACATTAATGTCTCATAGCTAAATTATTATTATGCTTATTTAAAACGAAGTAATCATGATGTTGGGCTAAATACTAAAATTGGGTAATTGGGCTTTGTACCATAATTGGGGTTTGGACAAAAGAACGACACTTGTGGAAATTAGACTATGGGCTATTAGTGGGCTTTATATTTTTTTAACTAAATGATAGTTTGTTAATTTTAATATAAAGATTTACAATTGGACGTCCCTATAAATAACCATATACACTCGATCGGACACGATGGGCGGGATATTTATATGTACGAATAATCGTTCATTTAACCGGACACGGGAATGGATTAATAGTCTATGGAATTATTAAAACAGGGGTGAAATTATGTACAAGGACACTTGGTATAATTGATAACAAAGTATTAAAACCTTGGGTTACACGCAGTCGATAACCTGGTGTAATTATTAAACAAAGTATTAAAACCTTGTTACAGTTTAAGTCCCCAATTAGTTGGAATATTTGACTTCGGGTATAAGGATAATTTGACGAGGATACTCGCACTTTATATTTATGACTGATGGACTGTTATGGACAAAAACCAGACGGACATATTGAATAATCCAGGACAAAGGACAATTAACCCATGGGCATAAAACTAAAATCAACACGTCAAACATCATTATTACGGAAGTTTAAATAAGCATAATTCCTTTATTTTCATATTTAATTGCACTTCTAATTATCGTACTTTTATTTATTGTCATTATATTTAATTGCACTTTTAATTATCGTACTTTTTAATTATCGCAATTTTATTTCATCGCACTTTTATTTATCACAATTTCATTATCGTTATTTATTTTACGTTTTAAATTAAGTCTTTTATTTATTTAATATTTTACATTAGGTTTTAACTGCGACTAAAGTTTTTAAAATCGACAAACCGGTCATTAAACGGTAAAAAAAATCCCCTTTATAATAATAATATTACTTATATATATTTCTTGAGGGATAATGCTATGAAATACTATTAAATATATACCTAAAAATAGTAGTATTTTGTACACAATAGTATTTAATCATTTATATATATATATATCCCCGGCAGCGGCGCCAAAAATACTTGATGTTAAAGCGAAGGGGTACAAAATAGTAGTATTTTTGCTACGAAATACTATTAAATACGATACAGTTTTAAACAAGATATTTATTTATTTATAGAATGGATATACCTAAACCTTGCTACAACACTTATAGGCAGTGTACCTAATCGTACAGTAGTGTAGTTTTTAGTAAGTCCGGTTCGTTCCACAGGGAAAATCTTTAGTTAACACTAATTACACTAGAAATTAACAAAAATTGCATTAGGTAAAATATTGGTAATTATCACAAAAACTAGGAATTTATAGAGTTTAGGGGTGTAATTTTTACCTTTTTGCTGAAGAATGAGAATCTAGGCATGATTAGAGCGAAAAATTTGATGAATTACGGTGAATTTTGGTGAAATTTGGTGAAGATTTGAGAGTATTTTCGTGTATGTGTGTGTATTGTGGAGAAAGAACAGCTCGCTGGTCTTTTTCTATCTGGCCAGTTTTCCAGCTCCATGCGATCGCATGGAGTTGGAGTGCAATAGCCATGCGATCGCATGGGTATTCGGGAACAGTACTTTGGCCCTTTTTTTTTTTTTTTATAAAACCTTATAACTTCTAAAACATATAATTAATAAAATTCTAAAAATTTTGTTTTCCTTTAGGAGTGAGGGCGTTTCAGATCGTTGTCCTAGTCCGTCCCTCGACAAAAATTTTAAAATTTGTCACTTTTAAGCGCGGTTTTAAAAGCAAAGATTTTTGGATTTTTTAATGTTTTTGTCATACTTTAATTCAATAAGATTAAAAATAATGATAATAAAAGTTCTTGTCCCTCCCTCGGGTAAAGCAATTTCGGTTCAACGACCTAGTCTTCAACTCACGACGAATTTTAAAAATCACATTTTTAACTTACGAAATAAAGTAAATTTTTGTTTTTAAATTCACACCAAACTTAAATTCAAAATGCATAAAATTAAAAATTCATATTAAAAATTCACAACAAACTTAAATTATATTTTTGTTTTTATACATACAAACTTATATTAAAAATATTAATTTTTCAAATATTTATAATTTTAAATATATATTAATTTTAACAATTTAACAATATTATTTTGATATTAATTTTAAAAACAAAATAAAAATAAAATTAAAAATCCTTTTGGCTTTTATCCCACTTTAATCAATCAAATATTATCAAAAATATACGCCCCTCTTTTCGGATTTGTAATTTCAGTTACATAACCTAGTTTATACCTTAAGAATAAACCTTAAATTTCGCAGTGATGTAATAAATTTTTGTATGATATCAATAATTTCGGTCGCAAGAACTAATTTTATCGAATATCAATTTAATACTTTATAGCGAACAAATTAGCGTTTATTATAAAAAGGTTAAAAAATAAAAATAAAAATAAAAACTGTACAAACTTACCTGTGAAATATATTTCTTAGTGATATGCTCTATCCCACTCATAAGATAGTCAGACTAATTGATTTTCCATGGCTACATAGGATAAACTCGAGCATTTAACGTTTTTTCTTCTAAACATATGAACGGTCCGTCTCTGCATAAAGTAACAAATTCGGTATTTGAATAGGTTTGATTATTTGAACATTTACCTTCGTGTGACCATTTTGTATGATATCAATAATTTCGGTCGCAAGACCTAATTTTATCGAATATCAATTTAATACTTTATAGCGAACAAATTAGCGTTTATTATCAAAATGTTAAAAAATAAAAATAAAAATAAAAACTGTACAAACTTACCTGTGAAATATATTTCTTAGTGATATGCTCTAGCCTACTCATAAGATATTCGGACTAATTGATTTTTCATGGCTACATAGGCGTAACCTCGAGCATTTAACGTTTTTTCTTCTAAACATATGAACAGTCCGTCTCTGCATAAAATAACAAATTCGGTATTTGAATAGGTTTGATTATTTGAACATTTACCTTCGTGTGACCATTTTCCGCATTTGTGACATCTTTCAAGGTGTCGTGCTCTTCTTTTTGCTGCGGATTTTGATTTTCCTTTACCAAATTGTAACTTATTATCTTCGCACCTGGATTCTTTTCTTACTCCGTCAAATCTAGTACTTAGTATGTATTTAACTAAAGACCCATCCTAATCCATCTGGACGAAGTCCATATCGATTATAAATGATTCACAACAGTTGATTACATCGCGAGGTATTTAACCCCTATATGATACGTTTTACAAACATTGCATTCAATTTTAAAAGACCATCTTTCTTTACAACGAAAAATTGACAGCATGCATACCATTTCAGAATATATCCAACTATAATTGACTTAATAATAATCTTGATGAACTCGACGACTCGAATGAAACGTCTTTTGAAATATGCCATGAATGACTCCAAGTAATGTTTCTAAAATGAGCAAATATACAGCGGAAGATTTCTTTCGTACCTGAGAATAAACATGCTTTCAAGTGTCAACCAAAAGGTTGGTGAGTTCATTAGTTTATCATAAACAATCATTTAATAACTTTAATAGACCACAAGATTTCATATTTCCAATTCTCATAAATAAACGTCCCATGCATAGAGACAAAAATATCATTCATATGGATTGAACACCTGGTAACCGACATTCACAATATGCATATAAGAATATCCCCATCATTCTAGGATCCTCCTTCGGACATGATATAAATTTCGAAGTACTAAAGCATCCGGTACTTTAGATGGGGCTTGTTGGGCCCGATAGATCTATCTTTAGAGTTCGCGTCAATTAGGGTATCTTTTCCCTAATTCTTAGATTACCAGACTTAATAAAAAGGGGCATATTCGGTTTAATAATCCAGCCATAGAATGTAGTTTTAAGTACTTGTGTCTATTTCGTAAAATAGTTATAAAAGCAACGCATGTATTCTCAGTCCCAAAATATATATATATATAGTAAAAGCATTTAAAAAGGGAGCAAATGAAACTCACGCATATAATTATTGTAAAACAGTTAATAAAACATTTGCATATATTCTCAGCCCAAAAATGTAAAGAGTAAAAAAGGGCAAATGAAACTCATGCATATAAATATTGTAAAACAGTTAATAAAGCATTTGCATGTATTGATGTTAAAGCGAAGGGGTACAAAATAGTAGTATTTTTGCTACGAAATACTATTAAATACGATACAATTTTACACAAGATATTTATTTATTTATAGAATGGATATACCTAAACCTTGCTACAACACTTATAGGCAGTGTACATAATCGTATAGTAGTGTAGTTTTTAGTAACTCCGGATCGTTCCAAAGGGAAAATCTCTTAAACAAATCTTAACGCTATATTAGTTTTAATTTATAAAAATACAAATATATATAAGTAATATTATTATTATAAAGGGGGTTTTTTTACCGTTTAATGACCGGTTTGTCGATTTTAAAAACTTTAGTCTCAGTTAAAACCTAATGTAAAATATTAAATAAATAAAAGACTTAATTTAAAGCGTAAAATAAATAACGATAATGAAATTGCGATAAAATAAAATTGCGATAATTAAAAAGTACGATAATTAAAAGTGCAATTAAATATAATGACAATAAATAAAAGTGCGATAATTAGAAGTGCAATTAAATATGAAAATAAAGGAATTATGCTTATTTAAACTTCCGTAATCATGATGTTTGACGTGTTGATTTTAGTTTTATGCCCATGGGTTAATTGTCCTTTGTCCTGGATTATTCAATATGTCCGTCTGGTTTTTGTCCATAATAGTCCATCGGTCATAAATATAAAGTGCGAGTATCCTCGTCAAATTATCCTTATAACCGAAGTCAAATCTTCCAACTAATTGGGGACTTAAACTGTAACAAGGTTTTAATACTTTGTTTAATAATTACACCAGGTTATCGACTGCGTGTAACCCAAGGTTTTAATACTTTGTTATCAATTATGCCAAGTGTCCTTGTACATAATTTCACCCCTGTTTTAATAATTCCATAGACTATTAATCCATTCCCGTGTCCGGTTAAATGAACAATTATTCGTACATATAAATATCCCGCCCATCATGTCCGATCGAGTGTATATGGTTATTTATAGGGACGTCCAATTATAAATCTTTATATTAAAATTAACAAACTATCATTTAGTTAAACAAATATAAAGCCCACTAATAGCCCATAGTCTAATTTCCACAAGTGTCGTTCTTTTGTCCAAACCCCAATTATGGTACAAAGCCCAATTACCCAATTTTAGTATTTAGCCCAACATCATGATTACTTCGTTTTAAATAAGCATAATAATAATTTAGCTACGAGACATTAATGTAAAAAGGTTGAACATAACTTACAATGATTAAAAATAGCGTAGCGTTACACGGACAGAATTTCGACTTACACCCTTACAACATTCGCTAACATACCCTTATTATTAGAATTTAAAATTAAAATTAAAATTAAAATATATATATATATATATATATATATATATATATATATATATATATATATATATATATATATATATATGTATATATATATATATATATATATGTATATGTATATATATATATATATATATATATGTATATGTATATATATATATATATATACATATATATATATATACATATATATATATATATACATATACATATATACATATATATATATATATACATATACATATATAGATATATATATACATATATATATATATACATATATATATATATATACATATATATATACATAGATATATATATACATAGATATATATATATATATATATATATATATATATATATATATATATATATATATATATATATATATATATATGTTTAGATAGAGAGATTGATATATGATATATGATGCACCAAAGCTCGATTTGTATAGGCATGTGGACTGGAAAAGAGCCTCATGCGATCTCATGGGCTTTTCCCTTCAAGGCCATGCGATCGCATGGCCAGCTGGGGAGGCTCAAAAGTCTTTAAAAACGTGGGCTGCTTATTTATTTATTATATAATATAATATATATAATTAAATTTAGTTATATATATATTATATTATATTCTTGTACTCCGTTGACTTGTAATTTTTAGTCCGTTGTGTCGAGCGTTGAGAGTTGACTCTGGTCCCGGTTCCGAATTTTCGAACGTCCTTGTGTACAATTTAATATCTTGTACTTTGCCTTTTGAATCTTGTACTCTTGTAATTTTGAGACATTTCTTATCAATAATTGGAACCACTTTGATTGTATTTTGTACTTTTGAGCTTTTTGGTCGTTTGCGTCTTCAATTCGTCGAATCTGTCTTTTGTCTTCACCTTTTATTATTTAAACGAATATCACTTGTAAATAGAACAATTGCAACTAAAAGCTTGTCTTTCTTGAGGGATAATGCTATGAAATATATGCTCGTTTTTAGCATTATCAAATATTTCCACACTTGAGTGTTGCTTGTCTTCAAGCAATATAGTCTTGAAATACTAGAATCACCTCTTTATTTTTCACACTTTGTACATCAGTGATTTCTATACGGCGGTATAAACAATGATAGTAACGATGTAGTTTACAGTCCCACATGACTATAAAATTTAGATCCTTTAAGGAAATTGGATCTTTATGAAAACATTTGATCTTTTTGAAAATTCAATCTAGTTTTTACCCTAGATAAGTTTTCCGGAATAACCCTTCACCGGTGTTTGCAAATTCTTTTTGTGGGTTTTGTGGGTTTCAGATTTGAAAATTTTAGCTCAAAACTTGTAGTTTTGTGTCACCCACTTGCTAACCTTGTATCAGGAAAGCAACACGTCCAGTTTACTTGTTCCGTATATTACCTTTCGGTAAAATACCGTCCGGTTGTAAAGGAAAGCTTTGAACAAGCAACTGTTAAGGCAATGTCCCCTGACATACTTTTAATTATGGTCTATAACATGTCGGACGCAATTACTATCCTTTGTAGGAGCAATAGTAAAGCTCACCCTTATAATTTTTCGGTCTGGCACAAGGTCCTGTCTTTGACCATGCTATGCAACCACCATTCTTACGGTTGACACCCGATTTGGTTCAGGTGACCTAATGAATTCTAGGTGAATTCCTAGGATTTTACGTTCAATGGTAATGAACGCATTGAAAATGGGTTTTTAGAAAACAAATCGGTTTGTAATTTTGATCAAAATATTTTCTCGTTCAAGCTCGAGTTTAGATATCATTGAATTTCATGAGTTTGTAATTCTCAATCTTTAAGGTCAATCTCAAGGATTGAGTAATATCAGTCTTAAAAGCTGATTTTTGATCTTTTAAGGAGATTATCCTTTCTGGGGATCTGATTCATTAGTCTTATCCAGCTAATTTGCACGACGCCCTCCCCATTTTACAAGACAGATCCTCTCATGGTTAGGATAAGTCTGACCACATGGCGACCCTGTTTGATGCTGAGGTCCGTGGATTTCCAGTCGATTTTAGATATGACTTTTCTAGATTTTTCGTCAACCTACAGCCGGTCTGGACGACAACTTCATGACCTAAATCAAGAAGCGCGTTTCTTTTTCGGAAGACTTCACTTCCTTTTAATGATGGAATTGATTCATCGTGTAGATCCATCTTTCTTACAGTAAATCGGGTAAAACTTTTTATTTTAATCCAAAGCAAAACTATCTTCAATTATTTGTTACAGAAATATGTGACATATGTTTAAAATAACTTGGTAAATTTTCCCACACTTGGCTTTTATTTTATTTTATTTGCCTTTTTATTGTCCTCTATTCCATTTTAAATGAATTCTAACATTTTGGTTTGTTTCTCAATTTATGTCCTTTCCGAGGTAATAATAATTTCGGTGTTAACACCTAGTTTTATCGTTCATAAATATGTATAAACATGATTTTGAATTCATTTAATTGAAAATTTTGAAAAATTTTACTAGAATTGGGTAGTCAGTATATAAGACTAGGGTTATTCTTTATTATCAGAGAGCACTAGATTCTAATACAACTACTGCTTTACTAGTATTTTTACTGGTAACCAAGTGTTTTAAGTTAAAAATGTTTTTTTAAAATTCCGAAAGAATTTAATCCTTTCCCACACTTAAGATCTTGCAATGCCCTCATTTGCAAGAAATCAGTAACAATTTAAATTATTGAGGGTGATTAGCGTAGAAAAATGATTAAATTTTACCAAAGTTTCCAAACATATTGGCGTTTGTTTGCTGAATGATAAATGGTGCACATCATTTGTTCATTCCGTCTGTTAGTACATCACATTTGTTTTTCGTTTTGTCGTCAAAACTAGTAGCTTTTGCTGAACTTAATGCCAGTCTTTGAAAATGTTTTACCCTATTTTGTACAATCGACAATATACATACATACAAATATAAACATGCATGGCAATTTGAAATGGGACTTAATATCCCACTTTCAAATCCTAAATGTGAAATATTAGTACACAATAATAATAAAAATGATAAAAATTACATAAATATATCCAATAACATAAGTTTAAACATGAATAATTAAAAATATAAAAACATAAAAATCATAAAAATAACCAATGGAACTAAATCAGTCTGGATAGGAGTTCCAGTTCATCTCGTCAGGTGGGTTCCATTGTTGGTTATAGGTGTCCTGATAGGCTTGGTTATAGTCATACCGGTTAAAGGGTGGTCGAATGTCGGGGTTGTGTGGCGGAAAATGAGCAGGTCGAGTAGGCACGTAATTATTTGGTACCTGATATGATAGCTGGCTCATGATTTGGTGCTGATGAACTAACCAGCTATCATGTTGGCGTCACTTATAATCCTCGTATACTCGTTCGGAGTTCCACTGCTCGTACATACTATGTCTGGCCGCGCTCGTCATTGCTTCCTCATCAATACGAACGTGGACATCAAGAATAGCATCTTGTAAGACATTCCTAATGTCTTTCACCTCCTCCATTTCCTCGTCTGAGCCCCTTTCTACCTGTGGATGAGGTCCCTCATAGGGTACTGCCTGGTTGCGTCTACTTTTCAATACCTTAGCACCCACATAAACTTTCAATCCTAAAGGCTCAACCTGTTCTCTACAAAGCTGTAATGGACCCCCTTGGTTCCTATCAACACCTAAATACTCTCCAATGAGAGTAACAAAAATACCTCCTCCTATTATACTCCCGTCCTGCATTCCTTCTACCATTTTAGATAAATAGAAACCAACACAGTAAGGGATATTGACAAAGCTTCTAGGATCCCGAATACACTTTAGGTAGAATAAATCATGTAAGGTTATTTTTTCTTTATTGTTACCTCTTTGTGTAATCGAGTTAGCCAAAAATCTATGAATGATACGAAGTTCGGCTCTGTCAATATGTGTATAGGAGTGTCCTCCCACTCGTGTAAAAACATCAAAATGTGACATACGCCTCCAAATGGCGTCAGCGTCAAAGTTGCTATCTACTCTTTCACCATAATGAATCAAATTTGTACAATCGGGTAGTAGCAACTCACCAGGAGTATATATCTGTAAAGCCCTGGCCATGTCCAGCATGGACATTCTGTACATCCTACCGCCAAGGATAAACCTAAGAAATATTCTATCATCTATTCTAACTATATTTGTATCAAGTGATACAATACTCATGAGCTCAACACACCATTCCTTATATACAGGTCTATGAATGGTGAAAAGACGTTCCCAATCTGTAAAAGAAGAGTTCCCGTACCTCTGAATCAGTAGCAGTCTGACTCTATTAGCTAGCTGAACTCTTTCCAAAGGATCCCAATCGATTACCCTTGGCACCTCTACATTTTTAGTTACCAATCTGAATTTGTTCCTTTGATATGTCTCGTAATCTCTCCATCTTCTATCAAATCTCAGATTAGGATGCAAAGTGTGCTCAGGAATCGTTGGGTATTCTACTGGCGGCCTCATCGGGAATACTATGAATTCATTAACAAACTGTACCGGATCATAATAAGGTACGTGTTGATCAGGCTGTTGTTGTGGTTCCTGTTGTGGTTCTTGTTCGGGTTCTGGCTCGTGTTGCATTTCTGGTTCTGGTGCTGGAGCAGGTCGTCTAGATGATGATGCTCCTGAACCTCCAGTATCGGCTCTCTGCAAAACACATTAAACACAAAATTTGTTCATCCAAATATGCATTAGTGTTAGCAAAATAACAATTTAAAACAATCACAATAACATGTTAAATCAAAATTAAACTTATACACATTTTCACAATTTTTCACAATTCTACACTTTTTCAAATAAGCACATATGAAAATGTATACAAAGTTCATAAGCATTTAACTCAAATAACATGTCAAAATAGTCATTACTAATAATTAAACAAGTCTCAAATGGCAAATATATCAAATTAATCAAGTTCATGAATTTTGTACCTAAAAAGTCCTCTTTAATCTTTAAAAATCATGTTTAGGATCAATGTTTGGATCATTTAACTACCTAAACATGTTAAACTACTCAATTTAGCAATAATTCATGACAAAAATCGGCCATAACCTGTTTATATCAAAAAGCCCCAAATTGCTCAAGAACACAAACTCCAGATTTCTAAATTTTTTGAAGTTTTTGGCTTCAAATCACGTTAAATAGCATCAATCTAGGTTATACATGCACAAAATACTATCAATTTAACACTAATTACACTAGAAATTAACAAAATTGCATTAGGTAAAATATTGGTAATTATCGCAAAAACTAGGAATTTATAGAGTTTAGGGGTGTAATTTTTACCTTTTTGCCGAAGAATGAGAATCTAGGCATGATTAGAGCAAAAAATGTGCCGAATTACGGTGAATTTTGGTGAAATTTGGTGAAGATTTGAGAGTATTTTCGTGTATGTGTGTGTATTGTGGAGAAAGAACAGCTCGCTGGTCTTTTTCTATCTGGCCAGTTTTCCAGCTCCATGCGATCGCATGGAGTTGGAGTGCAATACCCATGCAATCGCATGGGTATCCGGGAACAGTACTTTTTTTTTTTTATAAAACCTTATAAATTCTAAAACATATAATTAATAAAATTCTAAAAAATTTTGTTTTCCTTTAGGAGCGAGGGCGTTTCGGATCGTTGTCCTAGTCCGTCCCTTGACAAAAATTTTAAAATTTGTCACTTTTAAGCGCGGTTTTAAAAGCAAAGATTTTTGGGTTTTTTTAATGTTTTTGGCATACTTTAATTCAATAAGATTAAAAATAATGATAATAAAAGTTCTCGTCCCTCCCTCGGGTAAAGCAATTTCGGTTCAATGACCTAGTCTTCAACTCACGACGAATTTTAAAAATCACATTTTTAACTTACGAAATAAAGTAAATTTTTGTTTTTAAATTCACACCAAACTTAAATTCAAAATGCATAAAATTAAAAATTCATATTAAAAATTCACAACAAACTTAAATTATATTTTTGTTTTTATACATACAAACTTATATTAAAAATATTAATTTTTCAGATATTTACAATTTTAAAGAAGTTTACAATATTAATTTAATATTTACATATTAATTTTAAAAACATGGTAAAAAAAAAAAATTTGAAAATCTTTTTGGCTTTTATCCCACTTTAATCAATCAAATATTATCAAAAATATGCGCCCCTCTTTTCGGTAAAGTAATTTCGGTTTCATAACCTAATTTAACTCATGACGAATTTTTGAAATATTTTGGGTTGATTGATTAAAGATATTTATACCTTAAGAATAAACGTTAAATTTCGCAGTGATGTAATAAATTTTTGTATGATATCAATAATTTCGGTCGCAAGACCTAATTTTATCGAATACCAATTTAATACTTTTTAGCGAACAAATTAGCGTTTATTATCAAAAGATTAAAAATAAAAATAAAAATAAAAATGAAAACTGTACAAACTTACCTGTGAAATAGATTTCTTAGTGATATGCTCTAGCCCACTCATAAGATAGTCGGACTAATTGGTTTTCCATGGCTACCTAGGCGTAACCTCGAGCATTTAACGTCTTTTCTTCTAAACATATGAACGGTCCGTCTCTGCATAAAGTAACAAATTCGGTGTTTGAATAAGTTTGATTATTTGAACATTTACCTTCGTGTGACCATTTTCCGCATTAGTAACATCTTTCAAGGTGTCGTGCTCTTCTTTTCGCTGCGGATTTTGATTTTCCTTACCAAATTGTAACTTATTATTTTCGCATCTAGATTCTTTTCTTACTCCGTCCAATTTACCTCTGATTAATGATACTATTTCACTTGGAAGTGTGTCATTATTACGTTTAGTGATCAAAGCGTGTAGCATTAGACCATGGTTTAATTCACAGGAAGTCTTTATTTCGTAAAACCTAAAAAAAATAAAAATTTAGAATGGGGGGAGAAGACTAGTTCTTTAGGGTCTGCTAGGGAAAGACCATTCGGGTTCCATTTTCGAGAACTACACGAAAACAGAAAATCTAACTCTAACAGAAATACATATTATCTTTTAAAGACTTGATTCTCCCCACACTTAGTTAGCTGTGGTGTCGAAATTGTGATTAACTTCGTTGTCAACTTCCATTGGACTATCTATGTAATGTTTAACTCTGTGACCATTAACCTTAAATTCAATCCCATTTGAATTTATTAATTCTACTGTTCTGTATGGGAAAACTCTTTTGACTATGAATGGTCCAGACCATCTTGATTTCAATTTTCCAGAAAATAGCTTGAATCGTGAATTGAAAAGAAGAACTCTGTCTCCTTCTTTAAATTCTTTTGAACTTCTGATTCTTTTATCATGCCATTTCTTCGTTCTTTCTTTATAGATTAATTCGTTTAATTGACTTAATCGTAGACGTCCGGCTTCATGTAAATCAAGATTACATGTCTTCAAAGCCCAAAATGCTTTGTGTTCAATTTCTACTGGAAGATGACATGATTTTCCGTAAACGAGTGTAAAAGGTGTGGTACCAATTGGAGTTTTGTAGGCTATTCTAAAAGCCCAGAGTGCATCCTCCAATTTAATGGACCATTCCTTCGGATTTGATCCTACGGTTTTCTCTAGAATACGTTTTAAAGCTCGGTTCGTATTTTCAACTTGTCCACTTGTCTGTGGATGATAAGCAGTGGAGATTTTATGAGTTACTCCATATCTTTTAAGAACTTTCTCAAGTTGATTATTACAGAAATGAGTACCCCGATCACTTATTAAAGCTTTCGGTGTTCCAAACCTTGCAAAAAGACGTTTTAAAAAGTTGACTACAACTCGTGCATCGTTAGTTGGGAGAGCTTGTGCTTCCGCCCATTTAGATACATAATCAATGGCAACGAGAATGTATAGATTATTATGAGATTTTAGAAATGGACCCATAAAGTCAATACCCCAAATGTCAAATACTTCACATACTTGAATGACATTTTGTGGCATTTCATCACGTTGACTTATTTTTCCGGCCCTTTGACATGCATCACAGGATTTGCAAAGAAGGTGTGCATCTTTGTAAATTGTAGGCCAATAGAATCCAGCATCGTAAACTTTTCTTGCTGTTAGTGGAGGCCCATAATGCCCTCCTGTTGGTCCTGTGTGACAATGGTTTAAGATTTTACTAGCTTCCTCCCTGAATACACATCGGCGTATTATTCCATCGGGACAACTCTTAAACAAATGTGGATCTTCCCAGAAATAGTGTTTTATATCACTAAAGAATTTCTTTCGTTTTTGGTACGATAATTCTTTTTTCAAGGAATCCACATACTAAGTATTTTTCATAGTCTGCAAACTATGGAATTTCATTATAATCTATCTTCAATAGATATTCATCAGGAAAGTTGTCTTGTATGGCCGATTCTTTTAGAACTTCTAATTCGGGATTTTCAAGACGAGAAAGATGATCAGCGGCGAGATTTTCTGCTCCCTTTTTATCTCGGATTTCAATATCAAACTCTTATAAGAGTAAGATCCAACGGATTAATCTTGGTTTAGCATCTTGTTTCAAAAATAGGTATCTAAGAGCAGAATGGTCGGTATAGACCACCGTTTTAGCTAGAACGAGATATGATCGAAATTTGTCAAAAGCAAAGACAATAGCAAGGAGTTCTTTTTCAGTAGTTGTGTAATTTGTTTGTGCTCCTTGTAACGTCTTACTAGCATAATAAATAGGTTGAAATCGTTTTTCAATCCTTTGTCCTAAAACGGCTCCCATTGCAAAATCACTTGTATCGCACATTAGTTCAAATGGTAGATTCCAATTTGGAGTTATCATGATCGGCGCATTAGTGAGTTTCTCTTTAAGAATATTAAAGGATTTGATACATTCATATGAAAAGATGAATGGAGCATCCTTTTCTAGGAGTTTATTCATAGGAGTGGCAATTTTAGAAAAATCTTTTATGAAACGTCGGTAAAAACCGGCATGCCCTAGAAAACTCTTAACTCCTCTAACATTGGTTGGATGTGGAAGTTTAGCAATTACATCTACTTTAGCTCTATCCACTTCAATTCCTTCATTTGAAATTTTATGTCCAAGAACTATGCCTTCTTTAATCATGAAATGGCATTTCTCCCAATTAAGTACTAGATTTGATTGTTCACATCTAATAAGCATTCGTTCAAGATTAACTAAACATGATTCAAAAGTATCACCGAAGACTGAAAAGTCATCCATGAAAACTTCCATGCATTCTTCTATCATGTCGTGAAAAATCGCCATCATGCACCTTTGAAAGGTTGCAGGGGCGTTGCAAAGTCCAAATGGCATGCGTTTGTAAGAAAAAGTACCATAAGGGCACGTGAACGTGGTTTTTCTTGGTCCTCGGGTGCTATTGGAATTTGAAAATATCCGGAAAAACCATCAAGAAAACAATAGTAACTATTTCCGGCTAATCTTTCCAACATTTGATCAATGAAAGGTAAGGGAAAGTGATCTTTTCTGGTGGCGTCATTTAATTTTCTATAATCAATACATACACGCTATCCTGTTACAGTCCTAGTAGGAATAAGCTCATTTTTCTCATTTGTGATGACAGTCATGCCACCCTTCTTAGGCACACATTGAACTGGGCTTACCCATGGACTATCAGAAATTGGATAAATTAAACCTGCATCTAGCAGTTTAATAATTTCTTTCTTAACAACATCTTGCATATTAGGATTTAGTCTTCGTTGGCGTTGCACATATGTTTTATGACCTTCTTCCATAAGGATTTTATGTGTGCAATACGAAGGACTTATTCCTTTAATATCATGAATCTTCCATGCAATGGCTGGTTTATGAGCTTTTAACACAGAAATGAGTTGAGATTTTTCATTATTAGTAAGAGAAGACGATATTATTACAGGTAATTCAGATTCACCATGTAAATAAGCGTATTCCAAATGGTTTGGAAGTGGCTTTAACTCTAATTTCGGAGGTTCTTCTATTGATGATTTATATCGATATCTGTCTTCTTCTTTTAGCATTTGAATTTCTTCTGTTGTTGGTTCATATCCATTAGCCATTAGTGTAGCTAACATTTCAGTTTCATCAATTGGTTCAGTTCCTTCTCCTAAAGAACATTCTCCTGTTCCTTGTAATTCTGAAAATTCTTCTAACAATTCTGCATGTGATTCTATAGTTTGAATATAATAACATGTATCATCTGCAGATTGCGGTTGTTGCATTGCTCTATCAACTGAAAAGGTAACACTCTCGTCCTCTATACTTAGGGTCAGTTTCTTACCAAACACGTCTATCATTGCTTTAGCCGTGTTTAAGAATGCTCTTCCTAATATGAGAGGAACTTGAGAATCTTCTTCCATGTCCAGAACAACAAAATCTACTGGAAATACTAAAGTACCAACTTTAACTAGCATGTTTTCCATTATCCCTCTAGGATATTTTACTGATCGATCGGCTAGTTGTATGCTTATTTGTGTTGGTTTCAATTCTCCAAGGCCTAGTTTAGCGTATAGTGAATACGGCATTAAATTTATACTAGCACCTAAGTCTGCCAATGCTTCTATTGAACTAAGACTACCAAGAAAACATGGAATTGTGACACTTCCTGGATCAGATAGTTTTTCTGGTATCTTATTCAACAGCACTGCTGAACAATTAGCATTCATAGTAACAGCCGAGAGTTCTTCCATTTTCTTTCTATTCGAGATTAGATCTTTCAGAAATTTAGCATATCTAGGCATTCCTGAAATTACATCAATGAAAGGAAGATTTACATTTATCTGTTTAAACATATCCAAGAATTTAGATTGCTCGGCTTCAAGTCTCTCTTTTCTCATTTTACTCGGGTAAGGAAGTGGTGGTTGGTATGGTTTAACATAAGGTTTAGCCCTAACTGTGTTATCTTCATTAACCTTTTCAACTACCGGTTCTTTTTCTTTATCTTGTTCAGGTTGTGGCTCTTGTGGAGTAGGAATAGTTTCATCAGAAATTACAGGTATTTCAGGTGGTTTAAGTGTAATACCACTTCTAGTGGTAATAGCTTTAGCTGTTTCATTCCGGAGATTAGCATTTGTATCACTAGGTAAACTTCCCGGTTTTCTTTCACCTATTAACCTTGCTAGGTTACTTACTTCTTGTTCCAGATTTGGAATAGAAGCTTGTTGATTTCTAAATGCTTGAGCATTTTGTTCATTGGTTTGCTTCTGAGATGTGAAAAATTGTGTTTGAGAGTCAACTAGCTTCGTCATCATATCTTCTAAATTCGGCTTTTTATCATCGGTTTGTGGTGGTTTGTTTTGAAAATTAGGTCTTTGCTGATTGTAAGTATTATTGGATACTTGTTGATTACTAGGACCTTGTTGGTTGTTGTATGGAATATTTCGGTTATAATTCTGGTTTTGATTGTAAATCGGTCTTGGCGGTTGATAATTATTCTGATAATTATTTCTAGGCCTTTGGTTTATGTATGAAACATTCCCTCTTTGTTCCATTGTTAGTTCAATACTGAGACAATCTTTTGTTAAATGTGGTCCTCCACACTGCTCACAACTAATTCGTATTGAGTGTATATCCTTAGTCATCTTTTCCATTTGTCTCTCGACAGCATCTATCTTTGCGGAAATGAAATCTAAGTCATGGCTAGAATCGGCTCTAGCTGCTTTAGATGATCTAACGATATCTTTTTCTTGGTGCCACTCATGTGAGTGGGAAGCAGTGTTATCAATAATTTTATAAGCATCAGTTTCGGTTTTCTTCATAATGGAACCACCAGCTGCTATATCTATGTCTTTCCTTGTAGTGATGTCGCATCCTTGGTAGAATATTTGTACTATTCGACAGGTGTCTAAACCATGTTGTGGACATCCTCTCAATAACTTTCCAAATCTTGTCCATGCCTCATATAGAGTTTCATTTGGCTTCTGTGTGAACGTAACAATTTCTCCTTGAAGTCATGCTATCGCATGGCCAGCTAGGGAGGCTCAAAAGTCTTTAAAAACGTGGGCTGCTTATTTATTTATTATATAATATAATATATATAATTAAATTTAATTATATATATATATTATATTATATTCTTGTACTCCGTTGACTTGTAATTTTTAGTCCGTTGTGTCGAGCATTGAGAGTTGACTCTGGTCCCGGTTCTGGATTTTCGAACGTCCTTGTGTACAATTTAATATCTTGTACTTTGCGTTTTGAATATTGTACTCTTGTAATTTTGAGACGTTTCTTATCAATAATTAGAACCACTTTGATTGTATTTTGTACTTTTGAGCTTTTTGGTCGTTTGCGTCTTCAATTCGTCGAATCTGTCTTTTGTCTTCACCTTTTATTATTTAAACGAATATCACTTGTAAATAGAACAATTGCAACTAAAAGCTTGTCTTTCTTGAGGGATAATGCTATGAAATATATGCTCGTTTTTAGCATTATCACCCATCCAGAGGTCAATTTCCAGGATCATCACTCTAAAATTTAAATAAAATAAACTGAACAGAAAACTTCAGCTAACAAATACCATGTGAACTGAACTAATTTTGGTATCTCAACCCAAATAAAAGTTTTATTTTACCATGAAAAAACTGAGGTAAATCAAACATGTTTCAACTCAACTAGGTTAATGATATCAGCTAAAAAGTAACGTTTTCACCTTAGTATTAAGGCCCAAGATAAAAAAAGTTCCAAACTTTATGGTAAAATACCTGCTTCGTTGATTAAAATTGAAGAACGAGTGATTACGAAGGCGGTGCAAAAAGAATCAAGAGAATCGGAGCTAAAACGAAGATTCTAGAGCAAAATCTGTGAAAGATAAGAAAGCAAGTTACCATCCAGTGAAATCAGCAAACCAAGGCAGGCCAAATGGCTTGCCAAACGGCCTGCTACTAAGGAAAATGGCCTGCCACACGGCCAAGGCAAACGGGCACTGCAAACGGGCAAGCCTGGAAAACGGCCCCTACAAACGGCTTGCCAAACGGCCTGCCAGTCGTTTGCAGGAAAATTTCAAGTCTATTTAAAGGGTCTTTGTCATCCATTTTTACACACACTTCTATTCACTACTTTCTCTCTCTTTCTACAATATTAGTCATACTTTCAAGGTCTTCGACTCCGTGCGGGAAATCTAGTACTCGGAGGAGAACGCCGAAGATTGTATTAGGAGCGGTCTGGAGTTTGAAGTTGTCACTTTTGTATTCGGAACTCATTTAATCTACTGGTACTTCTATCCTTTGTCTTTATATAATGTTATCCATTATTATGTGATAACTCCTAAATTATACAGTTTTTCGATAATATTTTGAGGAGTTATCTTAGCATTTTTAAGACATTTTATTCCTAAAACATACTAAAATAGGTAAAAAGGGAAAAAGGTATTTCTAATGATTTTATAAAAGTTATGTATCAAACAGGATCAAAAACAGGAAAAATTGCAGAAAAGGCTATGAAGCCGCCGGCCAGGATGAAAGGTGGTTTTGAAAATGCCAGAATGTTCCAGAATTGATCGCAGAATGTGATGAACTTGTTGACCAAGCAAAATTCAATTGAAGCCGCTGGTTTCCCACTGAAGCCACCAGCCTATTTTACATGGTTTCTCGACTTGTCGACCAAGTTCAAGTAAAAATGGAAACAAAATCAAAAAGATTACAGGATCTTTGAAGCAGCCGGCTTGTCACCAAAGCCGCCGGCTTAGCTAGGATGGTTACGCGTTTTGTGCTTGCGGATCAATTTAAACTTGCAGAAGGAGTCACCGACCCAAGAAGGCCGCGGGCTTCCCACTGAAGACTCCGGCTTGGGAACCATCTCTGAACATTATAAATAGAGGGCTACTGTTACAGTTTTCAATGTACAACTCAAATCAATTCAGTTGAGGTCCATTTTTCTTTTAGGGTTTTCTCTAAAACCCTTAGATTAGGTTTATTTTCCATTTGTTATCAAGAATCATTCAAGTTAATTATTTAAGTTTCTTACATCTACCTTTTTAATGTATGATCCTATCTTTACTTTATCGTTTATCTAGTATTATTTATTTTACTTGTTTTTGTTCGTCTACCATCATGAACTAAATGTTCATAATGGTTACGTGGACAAAAACTAAACTTCATCTAGGAATCAGATAAAGCCGCCGGCCTCACCAACCAAGCCGCCGGCATGGTGGGAACAAAGCCGTCGGCTTCGTGTGCTTCATCTGTACAGTTTTTAGCTCTTTTCCAGATCTGTATGGTCGAGTTTCTGTGATGATATTTGAATTTTTTTGAATCTGTTATGCTTTAATATACTTGTTTGCCATGCTTAATGATTAGATAACATGATTTTAGGATTGACTAGTACTTGATCCAATGATCTATTATTCCATTCATGCTACTTGTTTAGATCTAGTCCATCAAAGTTGTTAAATTGAATTGCATACAACTAAGTTAAACAACTATTATCCCTTAGTAGGTTAAGCTAAGTTGAACATGAAGAATTGAGATGTTAGTTATGTAAATCACATATCTAGCATATGGTTTAAGTCCTGCCTATTGAATGATATGCAACACTTAGCTTAACCTACTAAGGGATAATAGTTGGTCTATGATTATTATTCTGCTTTGTGTTAATATAAGTTATGAAACTTGCTTAATATGATTCCCGTATGAGTTATTCGTTCATGTGATTGCTTTTATTTATATCTGTTTATTTTGAATCTTCAATTTCTTATTTTATTTTATTACTTTGTTTATCTTTAAAATCACTTCTTTCCTAAGAGATAAGAATCTATCCTATAAAACACATAAAAATCTATTTAGTTCTTTAATAAGAGCTAAGCTATATAATAAACAACTCTTATCCGCATCTATGCTCTATTGGGACGCTAACCTAAAATACTACATCTGACCAGGTCTTGTTGCTCGTTAAGGTGTTAGAAGTAAATAAAGTTTTTATGAATTTAAAAGTTGAAAGGCAAATTAAGCACTACTGCACACACACTTTTGACACATCAACTTTTTGGTGCCGCTGCCGGGGAGCGCAGTAAATACGGAAATTAGATATAATTTAGTTATTGATATTTCTTAAAAACAGTGATGACTGTCTTCCTTTAGGGAAAGGTTGCTGGGCTTTCGATTTAAAGGGCTCTGCCGGAACCTAGACACTGACGTGTCACTTAAGTATTGAAAGATTCAATAGGTCGTGTATGTTTGATTATTCGTTATTATGCGATAAAAGTTGTTATCTAATATTTACTTAATTACTTATGTCATTAATATTTATTATTATATTTATCAATTTAAATTTTATTAAAATATTAACATATTTCCTAAATATCCTCATAAATATAAAATCCATAATCAGAAAAGGAATTATTATAAATTTAAAATTAAATTATCTATGTCGTTTTAAGTCTAAAACATTTTCTCCTAAAATTTCTTTTTATGATTCTAGATCACATGAATACTCGATCCAAGAAACCGGTCTTACAAGACATGTTACCAAATCCAGATATATTATTTGAACCTTCTAAAGAGCCGAATATTGTTAGAAAATTAAATTTTAATGAAGGAACTACTTCTAATGATAACTCATTATCTAGTCCACCATCTAGTCCCGATTCTAATTTGGGATCTCTTTTTGGTTCAGACATCAAAATGACTACCGAAAATTCAATGGAAGCATTAATGAAAGCAGGTCGAGAAGGATTAGGTCATGCTATTCCTCAGCCAACTATAACTGGAAACTTTGATATTAAGGGTCCTATCTTTCACCTACTTAAGGATAACCAATTTAGGGGTACTAAAAAAGAAGATGCTAATGCTCACATTCGAAATTCTAAGTATATAAGCAAGTTTTTTTTAATGTTAATAATGTCGAGAGTAATGTCATCTATCTTTGTTTATTTTTGTGGTCGTTAAAAGATGAAGGTAAAGAATGGTTAAATTCGTTGCCTGAAGGAGATATCAATAGTTGGGATACTATGGTTGAAAAATTTCTAACTCGTTTCTTTCCCGTTTCCAAAATTGTAACCCTTCATACTGAAATTACTAATTTTCGTTAGAAAACTAATGAGACACTATACTCTGCATGGGTTTGATTTCGTCAAATGCTTAGAGGTTGTCTACACATGGTTTGGATAAGTTTAATCTATAAAGATTGTGATATAGCTACGAAAAGAGAGATTGATACGTCTGCTGGAGTAAATATTATGAGTAAAACTGCTGAAGAAGCTGAAACATTAATTAATAAGTTAGCTGCTCATTCCCACGAATGGCATCAAGACTTAGACATTTCTCGTTCGGTAAAATCTGTTAGTTATGATTCTGAAGATATGGTTAAGGCTATGAATGTGCAGTTGGGTAATTTAGGAAGACAAATTGAAAAGCTTACCAAAGAAATGCATATGATTAAGTTAGGTTGTGAAAAATGCCAAGGTCCTCATGCTACGAAAGATTATGTTGCTAGTCTTACTATGGAGCAGGTTGAAAACGTCTCTTATGTGAATCAATTTTAAGGAAACCCGAACTATCATAATAATTATAATACACCTTATCCTAATAATAATAAATATCCACCTGGTTTCTTTCCTATTAGAGCACCCTTCATTCCAAATTTGTCTCCTAATACTCAATCCGAAAAGAAGTCTAATATTGAAGAAAGCATCCTAACTTTCATCAAGAATCAAAATGAAGCTAATGATAACATAAAAGCTCAACCTTCCCAAGTGCAAAATAATCATCAAAGAGTCCATTCAAAGCTTAGAATGCAATATTACTAAGTTATTCAAACTTTTCGAGGGAAAAGTTCCTGCTGAATCTGAAGTCGCTAAGGAAGTTCGTTTTGAAAAGGTGCATGTGATTAGAGAAGTGAATAAGGATGATATTTATGAACTTGGTTTAAGATACTTATGGGAGTTTGAAATGGTAGAGGAAGAGTATGATCAAGAAATCAAGAAATTGACTGCTAATGAAGAAGATAAGTCATAAGGTGCTAAAGTTTGAGGTCTTGATCTTGATGAGGTAATCTTTATGCATGAGTTATTTGATGAGAAAGAAGAAGAGGTTGATAAAAAGGCTGATGAAAGTGATGAAGTTACTAGTGAATAATATGAAAAATTGGAGTGTGAAAATAAAGATTATTGGTTAGCTGATACTATGAAACAGTTGGAAGAAAGAAGAAAAGTTGGTTTCTGCCCTCTTTATTCATTCACAATTGATCCCGTAGACCCATATGCATCACCTGAAATTCCTGTTATGCGTACTGAACCAGGGGAATTCCAAATCCCTTGCTTAATTCGTGGTCCTATTCCTATCATTGGATTAGCTGATACTGTATCTAGTATTAATGTTATGCCGTTCTCCGTCTACAATCGCTTAGGATTACCATCATTGGAACCTATTCAAAGGAGTGTTTGCTTTGCTGATAGTCATTTACATAAGCCGTTAGGGGTTGTCAAAGAAGTGGAAATTATTGTTGGTTATGATTTCTATAGAATTGATTTTGTGGTCATGGACATGAAAGAATATCCAATAACTCCTTTAATCCTAGGATCTCCGTTTCTAGCTACTGCTCGTGCCACCATTAACTATGCTAATAATACTTTGATCATTCGTTATGGTGCCATCTTTGAATCTATTCCGTTGGTCCCAAGATCTTGAGTTCCTCGAACAAATGTGAAGATGGCTAAATCTGATAAGGAAGAGGATGATGATTTCACCGTTGATAAAATTGTGACCGAATTCATAAAAGAGCAATACAAGCTTAGTGCTGAAGTAAGAACGCAAATCCATGAGTTAAATGTTAAATGTGAAATGTCGTTACGTAGGGGTCTTGACACCACATTGAATTTCCTACAACAAATTAAAATGTTAAATGAGTATGAAAAGAGTAAGTGTGGGGAAAATGCGCCTAAGGAGTAATTCCGTCGAAAGAATGAGTCGCGCAATCGACTCTATATTCAAAACTACATATCCATATATGTTTAATAGGATTATGTTTTCTAAAGTGTTTTGTTATTTGTTTTGTTTATTTAATGTAAGAACAGTATAGCTCCTATGTGTTAAAATGTTTAAGTGATGAAGTTATTTATAAAATATTATCATATATTTTGCATTGTATAACAAAATCTTGTCAAGTTATTTATTGTTAATTCAAAAGAAGTTCGCAAAGTGTTCCGTAATCATTCAATGATCCTACAATCAAGTAATATCACTCTTTTCCTTATTTTCAATTATGTCTGTCATTTATTTTTTTATTAATTATTATAAATGCAATGACGACATTGCATAATCTAAGTGTGGGGAAGGAAGTGACTACTCACTTAAAAGATTAAAAGATACTATGATTTTTTCCGAAAAAGTTGAAAAATGGATACAAATTAATTTTTTTTTAAGATGTATAAATTCTCAGTCAAACTTATGTCTTTTTACTAACTTAATCTTAAAAATAATAATAGGACTACTCTCAATTTCGAGATCGGATTACTTGTTTAAGATAAGAAGTAAAAGCCAAAAATTGTGAAATGAATGCAAACTTATAGCCACTACCATATGGCATAATAAGCATGGACCACTGAGGCAGCAAAAGAGTCCCAAAGAAGGGTCAATTTAGAAAAATTGCCAAGTGTAAAGCAAAAGCTAAGATGAAAGCAAAAGAAATGAAGAGCAAAAGAGCCCAATGAAGGCCAATAAGAGTGATGAAAGCAAGAGAAAAGAGTTCCAATGAGAACCACACACTTTTAAAAGTTTTAGTAAGAAAACAAAAGAGTCCAATGATGACCAAACTGTTTAAATCTGACATAATAAACATAAGGACTGCTTGTAATCCTTGATCTGGTTCAGACTAGTTCTTACGAATAATAAAAGCTAAATTTTTATTAAGACATATTTTTGATATGAATTTTATTTCAAGCTTATACCCATTTAAAGTTATGATTTATAAAGGTAACTTGAGGATAAGTAAAGGTTTAAGTGTAGGGAATTTGTTTACTCCTAAATTATACAGTTTTTCGATAATATTTTGAGGAGTTATCTTAGCGTTTTTAAGACATTTTAATCCTAAAACACATTAAAATGGGTAAAAAGGGAAAAAGGTATTTCTAATAATTTTATCAAAGTTATGTATCAAACAGGATCAAAAATAGGAAAAATTGCAGAAAAGGCTATGAAGCCGTCAGCCAGGATGAAAGGAAGCCGCCGGCTTGGTGTTGAAAATGCCAGAATGTTCCAGAATTGATCGCAGAATATGATGAACTTGTTGACCAAGCAAAATTTAGTTGAAGCGACGGGTTTCCTCTGAAGCCACCGACCTAGTTTACACGGTTTTTTGACTTGTCGACCAAGTTCAAGTACAAATGGAAACAAAATCAAAAAGATTACAGGATCTTTGAAGCAGCCGGCTTGTCACCAAAGCCGCAGGCTTGGCTAGGACGGTTACGCATTTTGTGCTTGGGGATCAAGTTAAACTTGCAGAAAGAGTCACCGATCCAAGAAGGCCGCCTGCTTCCCACTGAAGCCGCCGGCTTGGGCACTATTTCTGAACATTATAAATAGAGGGCTCCTATTACAGTTTTCAACGTATAACTCAATTCAATTCAGTTTAGGTCCGTTTTTCTTTTAGGGTTTTCTCTAAAACCCTTAGATTAGGTTTATTTTCCATTTGTAATCAAGAATCATTCAAGTTAATTATTCAAGTTTCTTACATCTACCTTTTTAAGGTATGATTCTATCTTTACTTTATCGTTTATCCAGTTTTATTTATTTTACTTGTTTCTATTCGTCTACCATCATGAACTAAATGTTCATAGTGGTTACGTGGACGAAAACTAAACTTCATATGGGAATCAGATAAAGCCGCCGGCCTCACAAACCAAGCCGCCAGCTTGGTGGGAACAAAGCCGCCTGCTTCATGTGCTTCATCCGTACAGTTTCTGGTTCTTTTCCAGATCTATATGGTCGAGTTTCTGTGATGATATTTGAATTGTTTTGAATCTGTTATGCTTTAATATACTTGTTTTCCATGCTTAATGATTAGATAACATGATTTTAGGATTGATTTGTACTTGATCCAATGATCTATTATTCGATTCATGCTACTTGTTTAGATCTAGTCCATTAAACTTGTTAAATTAAATTGCATACAACTAAGTTAAACAGCATAATTGTGATAACTTGTTTAATTTGAATTACGCTTATATAATAGAGTTTGATAATGTTAGGCTTAATCGAAGATCCTCTGTTCGAATTTGTTTAATTAATGATTCCATGAGAACTTAGTAGTAATTGACTTTCAGCTAGTAACTTGAGTTGATCTACTTGGTGTTTAATAACTTATATAATTTATCAGTCTATTTGCATGTTGATCCTCATCACAAGATTGATATGTATCATGTAATTGAATTGAACATGAAGAATTGAGATGTTAGTTATGCACATCACATATATCTAGCATATGCTTTAAGTCATGCCTATTGAATGATATGCAACACTTAGCTTAAACTACTATGGGATAATAGTTGGTCTATGATTATTATTCTGCTTTGTGTTAATATAAGTTATGAAACTTACCTAATATGATTCCCGTATGAGTTATTCGTTCATGTAATTGCTTTTATTTATATCTGTTTATTTTAAATCTTCAATTTCTTGTTTTATTTTATTATTTTGTTTATCTTTAAAATCATCTCTTTCCTAAGAGATACGAATCTATCCTATAAAACACATAAAAATCTATCTTTAGTTCTTTAATAAGAGCTAAATTATATAATAAACAACTCTTATCCGCATCTACGCTCTCTTGGGACAAAAAAATCTAAAATACTACATCTGACCGGGTCTTGTTGCTCATTAGGGTGTTAGAAGTAAATAAAGATTTTATAAATTTAAAAGTTTAAAGGCAAATTAAGCACTAATGCACACACACTTTTGACAAATCATTATGCCTTGTGATATTTTTTCCATGATTAGCGAGTAGTTATATTTATTGTATGCTATGATGTAGTCAGTCATACTGCCGAAATAATATTATAGTTTGTGTATGTTGTCGAGACACTTTCCGATTATGCTTTAAACTCAATTGCTTTTCTAACTAATAGAACGTAGTTATTGGCTCTAGGGAAGTCGCGAACCCTGATCCAGAGTACACTATCTATGTCACCCCTTGGTAAGAGAAGTCTATCGGATACAATGTAAGTTTAACTAAGGCACACCGGCTGTAGTAAGTCCACCGATCCTTGGATTCCGACTGAGGTGAAAGGACCCGTTCATATATATTATAAATGATTCACAATAGTTTATTACATCGCGAGGTATTTGACCTCTATATGATACGTTTTACAAATATTGCATTCGTTTTTAAAAGACAAACTTTCTTTGCATCAAAAATTGACGGCATGCATACCATTTCATATTACGTCAAACTATAATTGACTTAATATTAATCTTGATGAACTTAACGACTCGAATGCAACGTCTTTCAAAGTATGTCATGAATGACTCCAAGTAATATCCTTAAAATGAACTAATGCACAGCGGAAGATTTCTTTAATACCTGAGAATAAACATGCTTTAAAGTGTCAACTAAAAGGTTGGTGAGTTCATTAGTTTATCATAATCCATCATTTCATAAAAGTAATAGACCACAAGATTTCAGTTTCTATAAATATATGTACACTCGCAAGTGTATAAAAGTATTCTATAAGTTGTGGGCACCCGGTAACAAGCCTTAACGTTCATGTTTTACCCTCTGAAAGTACACCAATCAGGTGTGTTATATAAACCTCGAAGTACTAAAGCATCCCATAGTCAGGATGGGGTTTGTCAGGCCCAATAGATCTATCTTTAGGATTCGCGCCTACCGTACATAGACAAGTAGTTTAATGTTACCAAGCTAAGGGTATATTTTTGGTTTAAACCCACGTAGAATTAGTTTTAGTACTTGTGCCTATTTCGTAAAGCATTTATAAAACAGCACATGTATTCTCACCCCAAAAATATATAATGCAAAAGCATTTAAACAGGGAGCAAATGAAACTCACAATACTGTATTTCGTAGCAATTATGTATATGACGGCACTGAACAAGTGCATGGTTTGTCTCGGATTCACGAACGTATCAATATTGTGATTCAATATTGCAGGAAAGTACGTAGACGCAACGAAAATGATAAACGTTAGGTTGACCTCAAGAGCAATACCCTCGATCAATACCCATAACCTTCATAGCTATAACCCATAATTTCCTTAGCTCTATCCCGTTTGAAAACTTATTTTGAAATCGTCTGAATATAACTCCGTCGTAGTATTTTATGTATACTAATAATATCTTGAAATAAAACTAAGTAAATATATATATGTAATTCGATTGAGGGAGTTTAGAGAAATATATTTTCAAGTTTCTATGAAATAATGAAACCTATTGAATTCTATTTATAATAGATTTTTGAATTATTAAAGTGAATTATTAAAGTATGAATTATTAAAGTGAATTATTAAAGTATGAATTATTAAAGTGAATTATTAAAGTATGAATTATTAAAGTGAATTATTAAAGTATGAATTATTAAAGTGAATTATTAAAGTGAATTATTAAAGTTAAAGTAAAGTAAAAGTAAAGTAAAGGTAAAGTTAAAGTATAGTAAAAGTATAAAACTATATACGTATAATACGCGTATAAAAATATATATAATATTAATTTAAATCGTTATATATATATTTAATAAAATAAAATATAAATATCGTTATATTTATCATACTGGTTAAGTAATGAGTTGTCAAAAGTGGTTCTAGATATTTATAAAAGATATATATATATTTTAATAATAAAGTTCTTTTTAAACTGAAAACGTTTTTTTTTTGTACTTTTTAAACTAAATCAAATAAATATGATAATTTTGTTTTCCAAAACTAAATATATTTAAGAATCATTTTGTTAAAAGGTTAAAATAATGGAAATTGTTATATCATAAAATATTTTAGAAAAGTAGCATTATATATATTCATAATAGGTTTCAAGTTTTTAAATTACAGTCTGTTGGTGAAGCATGGGATAAAGTCCAAAGGTTAAATAAACGTATGAAATCATCTTAATGAAAAATGTCGAGTTACTTAACTTGTCGATATCCAACATCTAAGTTATTTACACTCCACGTTCTTATTTTCATATTAAATAAAATGAAAGTTAACATAGTTATCTTATTAAGGTCACGAGGAAAATATTATAAAACATACCTTGGAAATTAAACATGAATTTACACTAACCCTTGTCTAGTTCCCGTTAATTGACACATTTGTTCTTACTTATAATACACTTTACCATTTTCCGATTGTTGTCAAAAAGAATAGATTTCTTAAATCACAGTGGACCTCATAACATAGGCCCGTAATCATATCATAATGTATCTGATAATTCAATCATTTGATATTATCTCTTAGTTCTGTCGATAAATATATCGAAACAAATACGTTCATGTAAAGTATCATATATCTAATACTTTGTTAATGTTTTCAGTTAATATTATATATTATATATACATATCTATATACACATAATTGTTCATGAATCGTCGAACGCGGTCAAAGGGTAATTGATTACATGAATGTAGGTTCCAAACTTTTTGAGATTCAACATTACAAATTCTGCTTACCGGGTCGTCACATGAGGTCTCTTTCATAGTGAAACATCTAACTAGCCCCTAGTACATTGTCGATCCTAGACCATGCTAGTGTAGTCACCAAGTATATAAACTTTGTACGTGCATGCTGAAGCACAGCGGTTGTCGTAAGCTGTACCTCTGCTAAGTAAGGACAAGGAAACCGGTCAGTGCTGATTAGTACACTTCACCATAACGCGGTCTCAAGCATTACACCTCGCTTGAGGAATTCTTGGTTAATTAAGGAACTGTTTGGTTAAACACATAAAGGATTGGACCGTTAGGATAACCGAACGTGTTCATGGAAATCAAAACCCGACTTGGCCATGGTGTTTTTATGGTTGAACTCTTTTAAGGGCCTAACTATCTTTTAAACCCAATCACTAACGAAAGCATCGAAGAACATCACGTCTCTCGGATATGGCAAGCCTTGTATTCTATTATTCTTAAGAAAGTTTAGACCTTTGTGGAATGTTAATACGTCACCCAACCAAGTCGCTCAATTGGATGAGCCATCTAAACATGTATGCCTGTAGTCAGACTGCACGGGCATCGGGGGTAAGGGACGTTGCTGTCTATTCAGAATCTTCAATCCTATTACATTACCCAGTGACATGTCTTATGACAGGGGCGTTTAGGATCAGTGTAATGAATACAAAGCCACTATCTATTCATGAGACAACATTCCATAATCTCAGCAACGTAACTGATGAAATCATAGCATGCGCTTGTTTTAACCTTATCTGAGTTACAAATTTTACCGTATTTACTTTACTTTAGATTAGATTAGATTACCTTAGACTACTTTAGATTAAGGCTACCTTAGATTACCTTAAATTACCTTAGATTACTTTAGAATAACCTTAGATTGCTTTAGACTAAATTAGGAACTTAGCTTATCTGCTTAATATTTAAAAACAAAAAGGCATACCCAGTATATGACCCAAACCCGATCTAGACCAGGGACGTTGTTATTCGTACCTGATCCAGACGCAATAATTTCTAAAGCACACAACGAAGAACGAATCAGAATTCGAATTGCGTTACACGTTACTTTAGCAGAAAACACCAAACCCTCGATTGAAGGTCGAGGAGGACCGATCAAATTCCCAGAGATTCAAGGACACTCGTTCGAATTGAAGCATCACATTATACAGCTCATCCAAAATGGTTGTCAATTCCATGGACTACCGAATGAATATCCTAACTCTCACATTGATAAATTCATATCTCTTTCGAACTCTTACAAATAGCCAGGGATAGCACAAGATATAGTCCGGCTATACTTGTTCCCCCATCCTCTCACTCATCATGCACAAACATGGTTTGAAGGATTACAAAAAGATTTCATCACGTCATGGACGGAGATGGCTACTAAATTCCTTAACCAAAAATTTCCCTTCTTCCAAACAAACCAAACTTAAGAATGACATCATTAACTTCAAACAAAGTTATGATGAATCTCTTTACACTGCATGGGAGTGATTCAAAACCCTCCTGAAGAAATGTCCTAATCACCAGTTAGAATGGTCAACACAAATCTGTACCTTCTATAATGGTCTTACTGTATATCATAGGACGACGATCGATGCCAAACCGCAGACGAAGCATGGGAGTTGCTCGAGAACATGACAATGCATCATCATGGCTGGAACAGTGGTGAAACAACTTCATCATCTGCACCACTTTCCACACTTAATAATCAAATGGAGGCCATCAAATCTCTCACGGACAAAACAGAATCTATTGCCAAACAACTCAAGGAATTGAAGGCGCAACCGCAGCAAGTTAACCAGGTCCAGGCCTATGTTACTTGTACCAACCCGCAACCCACTGAAGAATACCAAGTTGAGTATGAGAACCCGAACGGTTGAGTCTGTTACATTCAATACCTAGCTCGTCAATCAAATCCCAGATTCAATCAACAACCTAGGGTTAATCAATTCCAAAGAAACAACCAGCTTTTTTCGCTATCACTACCCACCTTATCCACCCCAACAATCTCAATTGACCTACGATCAACCACTGCCACTCACTGGCCCACCAGCTAAGGAAAATTCCCCAACCACCCAAATTACAAAGGTAACCGACCCTACTCTCGGGACTGATGACCAGTTGACTCAGTTCATTCAAGAACAACAATAGTTGGATAAGAGAACTGCATCTAGACAAGACCAGACGGAGATACTAATGAGAAATCAATTGGCTCTGCTCTAAAGTCTAGAAACGCAGCTTGGACAGTTATCACAACGCCTTGAAACCCGACCACATGGGAGATAACCTAGTAATACTATCCAAAATCCCCACATAGAGGAAGCTAATCAAATGGACTCCGTAATCCAAGAGGAAGAACCGCGAAGAAGGTCAGTTAGGCTCAAGAATAAAACAACATATACTCAGAAGATGTCCACTGAAACTCCCGTTCGTGTACCTTACCCGGGAAGGCTACAGGAGGAACCATCCAAGCTTGATTCCTTCAAACTTGATGGGAGAATCCTGGACACCATGTTCAAAGTTCCCAACTAGAAGAGATACATCCAAAGGTTTCTTTCTACAAAGGAAAGGATACTGGATTCTAACAAAATTCAACTGAGTAAAGAATGCTCGACATTACTCACAAACTCTCTACCGCAAAAGCTAGGAGATACGGGCCGATTCATTTTCCCGTGTTCAATCTAAAAATCTAGAACCATTCATGCGCTAGAAGATAGGATCAAGTATCAACATAATCCCCTACTCTCTCTACAAGAGACTAGAGTTAGGAGACTTGTCACCAACTAAAATGACAATCCAAATTTTCGCTCACACAATTCGATATCCTAAGGGCATAGTTGAGAATGTCTTGGTGAAAGTCGACAAATTATTGTACCGTACGGATTTCGTAGTGATGGACATTCTGGAAGACCTACACACACCAATAGTGTTAGGAAGACCTTTCATGAATACGACTAGGACGGTCATTGATGTGTATAATCAAACCTTGATCTTACGATCACATGGGGAGAGCGTTACCTTCAAAATTTACCGACCTACCGATCTTTCTGGATAGGCAGAGATGTTTCCTAGTTCCACTGGACGGATCACTTCTGATGATGAGTCTCCACCATCAGCCAATGATATCGAGATGGGTGTCGAATCATAGTCTGCGGATGAATCAGAAATCGAAGAAGAGGATCCCAGCAAAGAAATAGAGGAAGAGGAAGAACCTGAGGAGGAAGAGGAAATGGGAGACATAAAAGAAACTGCGATAGTACCAAGCCTGAAATGTCACGAAGAATTAATGAGGCTTGTGACAGAAGATTACAGTTTAATCATTCATTTCAAGAAGAAAACAGATAGGGTTGAGGTTAAAGATATAGAAGTGGACCCTGCAAGTGTCGAAGTGAAAAACCAGAATACTGAAGAAGCTTGTTCATCAAACGAATCCTCAGAAGACTATTATACCGATAATGAAAAGAGGAAGAGCAACATGAAGACATTATGGATACCTCATATTCTCCATCCGAACTAAATCAGGAGGATTCGGACTCTTCTTCAGATCGAATTCCGGTCATATCTACTCAGGCCTACATGATAACCTTCATCAATGACACCGATGAATTTTGAGATATTCTCGAAGCCATCCATAAATCAACAATCAATTTCACGCTACACTTAGCAGAACAAATTATGGCTATCAGAGACGAATACAACCTCTATCGATAGAGAAGACAATAATGTTAAAATCCTAGAAGAGCGCATTCAAGACTTCATCAATACCCTTTACGATCATATCTACTGCGAAGAAAGGCAATGAGAGCACAACTCAGTGGTTCGCACTATTCTAGAGACAAGATTTTGTCGAGATCAGAAGATCATTTTCTCTAAGGTCTACAATGCCTTAGCCGGATCTGCACTTCCGTTCTCAGCAAATCAACGAGCACTACTGACTCTCATCCGAAAGCATATGGATCTCTCTACCGGACGCCCGACTTATCACTCTGACTTGCAAATGATCGAGGATATTTACATCTTCTTCGCTCTCATGGAAAGAGATAATTTTGAAAGCAACCTGGAAAGGCTAGTGATCTACGTAACAATTAATCACCACGCTGATCTGATAATTAAAGAGTTACAAGACATAGTGACAGAAGAAGGAAGACGCAGAATCCATTCTCACATCTTGAAACATACCAAGTCAACATTGCCACCTATGTTACAAAGCAGATATCACGTATCTTCCACGAATCCATGGATCCTAGTTTCACATTCAAAGATGGATGTTGGGAGATATACTCAAAGACAGTGACATTAATGCTTGGGTCAGGGCTACTCTTCACTTCTTTTCAGCTTTGACTCTTAACTAATCTGTGCAAGGCTACAGACTCCTACTATGGAAACCACCGATCAGAAGATTATGAGATACTGAAGATACAATTTCTGACACTATTTGAAGATCTCCGAAATGAACATCCTATCAGTGAAGTAATCACTACCAGACTGCCTGGATGATTGACATTCATGGATTAATCAGCAGAGTAGTGGATCATATTCTTATCAGACTTCAAGATTTATCACGAGCCGAAACCGCACATTATCTCTATTTCAGAAGATCTTTAAGAGAAGTACCAGATATGCTACCACTTTTGGTCCGACACTTTCTCAAGATTTATCCACCAAGACTCACATTCCCTCGAGAATACCAAGATTACTACTACCAGAGGGGAATGTTTGCTTTCTAAGCATCACTACGGTCGATCCAACGACCTTAAACAAAAGTGCTTCTCGGGAGGCAACCCGTGCAATAAAGTAGAGTAGAAGAATAAAGGATGACAAATAAGCCGATCAATAAAGGACGTAACGGCCAAGATTGCAAGCTAGCCAGTTTCTTCACAAGCAACCAGATCTGCTGGGGGTACTCCTTTCTTCCCATCACTAGCTCAAATTTTAAATTATGCCACATCCTAGCTTATCACTAAGTGCGGGATTCTAACCCAAATAAACATTAGATAAATATTCCCAAATCTTTAACTAAACACCTAAGTGTGGGATACACTGGGAACATTGAGGACAATGTTCCGCTAAGTGTGGGATATTGGTATAACTTTTTATGCTATATTAAAATAACCCATTACAAAGATTCTGAGTTCTTAAGCCAAATTTCAAAATTTTTAACAAGAGAAAGCCTTTTCGAAAAATTATTTTTGAAAACCTGAAACGTTTGTAAATAAAAGTAAGGCTTAAGTAAGGTAGAAATCTTTTTGGGACGAACCAAATCTCTAATAGAGCATTGCATGACTAGGTGGAGTCTATAGTATAGAGTATCATGTTATATTATGATTTCCACGCTTGTTAAATATACTTGCCACTATGGTTAGTTAGTATGTTGCGATGACTGCATGTTGGTTAATGCTTGTCTGCTGGAGCCCATTGCATCCCTATTGTGTGGTAGCCTCGGTAAGAGAGATCAACCTACGGGTTGGGTTCCTCATGTGGTAGCCTATACAATCGTGGTGTATATATGTGTGAATGACGCGTCTGTCGCGTGTGGACTATGTATATACTTACGATGGTGGAGGAACTTCTGGTAAGCCCCAGTCTGATCGACTAGTGGTTAATGGTTTGGCTAAGCCGCCAGAGTCTCTGTAGACGGCACTTGGGTGAAGTTTATGTGTTAGTTTTTGTGACATGATTAGTATAATGGTTCCTGTGTACTATTGCTTGTAGTTAGTCGTACTCACTTATCTTCGTGCTAATTCCCCTCCATCTCCTCCCTGCAGGTTGATAGCTTTTGTAAATAGTGCTTTTGGGAGAAGACGGGTATGATGATGTTATGTTTGACCGGGTTAACTCTGATGTGGTCTTTTATAATTTGAACCGTGTACTTTTGAAAAACAGAATGTAATTACGTCTTTTCTAGTTAAAAATGTAATTTGTTTTAATGACACGTGACATCGGTTTGTATAAATGTTGATTACCATTTATATCGTATTTTTAATAGAATGCTTCCGCCACGTATACAAAAAATTTAGCGGTGTCACATCAGCTATTCCTCAAGGAATCTTGACTGATCTGTCCGCGAGTTGGATAGTCATTCTGGTAGGTCTTAATTCATTAAGTCCTAGCTTTTAAATAATGAATAGGGAATTAGGTTTACACTGGCTACCAGATGTGCTAACGCATTGCTAATTTGGATATCATGTAGGTAGCAAGGTACAATGAATCTTCTTGTATCTCTTAACTTAGGGGGAATACCATGTTGTAACACTAATGAACATTCCTCGCTTAAGGGTAAGCTAACTATCTCTCTTAATCTCTCTTTGTTTGAAAGCAATTCTTTGAAAAATTTTGCGCAATTTGGCATTTCTACTAAAGCATCTACTAGTCATACATTCAAATGCAGGTTCTTAATAATATTCCAATACTTAGCGAATTTCAATTCTTGCTATTCCTTTCTAAGCCTACTTGGAAAAGTTATGCGGGCTCGCAGAGTAATTTCTGGAGCTTTAGGCGAGATAGGTTCCGGTGGATTGACAACTGGGTCAATTGGCACAGGTTCCGTATCGGAAAAATCTTGTATGGGTATATTAATAATTGTTTCCTTCCCACCTCTAGTTACTACTAGGGTGAAAGGACCCGTTCATATCGATTATAAATGATTCACAATAGTTGATTACATCGCGAGGTACTTGACCTCTAAATGTTACATTTTACAAACATTGCATTCGTTTTTAAAAGACAAACTTTCATCGTATCGAAAGTTGACGGCATGCATACCATTCCATAATATATCCAACTATAAATGACTTAATAATATTCTTGATGAAATCAACGACTCGAATGCAACGTCTTTTGAAATATGTCATGTATGACTTCAAGTAATATCTCTAAAATGAGCAAATGCATAGCGGAAGATTTCTTTCATACCCGAGAATAAACATGCTTCAAAGTGTCAACCAAAAGGTTGATGAGTTCATAGGTTTATCATAAACAATCATTTTCAATAATATAATAGACCACAAGATACTCATATTTCGAAAACAATCTGTGCAGGTCTGCTCACTGCTGTAAAAATAATTCATATGAAGAACACCTGGTGAGAATTTTACAAATATACCGGCAATCGCAATCAGTATATTAGTCAGAAAAATGTATATAATTATACATAATGTGCCGGTCTGCTCACGGCTGAATACATGTATTAAAAATAGAACCATTTGTGCCGGTTTGCTCACGGCCGAATACATGTATCCAAAAAGAGAACCATCTATGCCGGTCTGCTCACAGCCGAATACATGTATTTAAAAAGAAAACCATCTATGTCGGTCTGCTCACGGCCGAATACATGTATCTAAAAAGAGAACCATCTACGCCGGTCTGCTCACGGCCGAATACATGTATCTAAAAATAGAACTAGGGTTTCCAAATAATTCAATCATAGAATGTAGTTTCAAGTACTTGTGTCTATTTTGTCAAATATTTATAAAAGCGCATGTATTCTCAGTCCCAAAAATATATATATATATTGCAAAAAGCATTTAAAAAGAGAGCAAATGAAACTCACAATACAATATTTTGTAGTAAAAATGTTCGTTCGACTGAACTGAACAATGTAGGGTTGGCCTTGGATTCACGAACCTATATCATTTGTATATATATTAAAACATATACTCGTAATCGAATAAATCTATATATTCTTATTAATGATGTATTTATTATATTTAATAGTTTATAAGTTTCATTATTTATTTATATATTTTTATTTTATATATAGAAATATTAATATAGTTAAGTTATGTAATTTAAATATATTTTTGTATATGTATTCTTTATTTTTATACTTATAACCTTAACAATATCTTTAAAACCTTTAATCTCATAATTAAAATAATTTTTAATAATAGTAATATTGATAATAATATTAATAATAATAATAATAAATATAATAATAATAATACTAAAGATGTTACTTTTAATGATATTTCTAGTTTTAACAAAACGACAGATTTAAAAATAATGTTACTTGTAGTAATAATGGAAATAATAATAATACTAATACTGATAATAATAATAACTATAATAATTTTACTACAATTATAATAGTGATATTAATAATAATAATAATAATACTAAATATGATAATCATTTTAATACTAATAATGATAATATTCATAATAATACTTATAATAATAATATTGATAATAATGAAAATAATGATTTTTAAACATGATGATAATAGTAATATTAATGATAAATATATTAAATTTCATTATGATAGTAATATTAAAACTAATAATACTTAATATTAATACTTAGGGATAGTATCAATAATAATAATAATAATACTAAATATATTCTAGTGTTAGTATTAATAATAATAATAATGATAATAATACTAATAACTATATTACTAATATTAATAACAATCAATAACAATCAATAATAATTAATAATAACAATAATAATAATAATAATAATAATAATAATAATAATAATAATAATAATAATAATAATAATAATAAAAATAATAATAATAATAATAATAATAATAATAATAATAATAATAATAATAATAATAATAATAATAATAATAATAATAATAAAAATAATAATAATAATATTAGTAATAACAACCTCAAAGGAGTATCTAAAAAATATGCCCAAGTTCGGGTTTGAACCCGCGACCTCCCACTAACCCGATAACACTCCTAACCCTTGATCCATCAATTATTTTTCTGATTTAACCTTGGCCCTATATTACTGTAACACGTCGTCCTCATCTGACCCAACTTTCCTTTTGGCCCAACTATGCAATACTCGACCCAACAAAGTCACGGCCCAAGTTATTATTAATCTAATGGATCTATAAGCCCAATATATACAAAAAATATAATACGGCCTTCTTTTGTTTTCTGTCCTTTTTACAATCGGACCTAGCAGCCAAACAGTTCGACATCATTCCTCTTCAATAATTTATCGATCACTGTATCATCTAGTAACTTCATCATTCTAATTATCATCGTCACCTAATCACAACATTCATCATGATCATTATGATCTTTCAAGATTTCGTGAACATCATTATCACCATTCCTTCATTCGCGGTTCATCAACAAAACATAAACGACTTATAGGCCAGCAGCAATAATCCACGATGAATAAAAAAATAGTTGTAGGTAGTGGAGGTTGTTCGAATGTAAACAGAAACAATACAATCGAGCTGCAGCAACAGGTCAACAAGTCTTTGTTACTGTTATCCGGAGGTAAAAACGGAAATGTATGTAGCAATTAACCATGGTTTGGTTTTGTTGGTTCGAACATAAACACCGGATGAGCAGTAGCAGCAAAACCCGTAGGTTGTGATTGACTGGATGATGTTTTAAGATGGTTGTGGGTCTCGATTGTAGTAAGGAACCGAAATAGAAAACTTATTTCAGTAAGTGTTTAACAATGGTGATGGTGAGGTCGGATTCCGGCCAAAACAGAAAGTTAGATGCAGCTACAGTAGTAGGACGCTGTAGCAGTGATTGCTTTTGGTCTGGTTTGACAGAAAAAGGAAACGAAATAGGAAGAGCAAAACAAAAGAAAATAAATACATAAACTCGATGTTTGATGGTGGTGGTCGACAGTGGGTTAAATGGAGGTGATTTATCGTGATGGTGTTCATCTAATATTGATCGAATAAGAATAAGATGAAAGACAGAAGGTAGTTTATGGTGATAGTTCACGGTGTTGGTTGTTTAGTGGTGATGGGTTTCATCAAAGTAAAATGGTGGTAAGGCGGTACTCTGGTGAAGGTGAAGTGGTTTCCGGTTGAAGAGAGTGGAGTGGCGGGTGCTGTAGATGGTGTGTGTGATCATATACTCTATATGCATACATATATATATAAGATGAAGTTATATAATATATAATATAATACTAATTATAATAATAATAAATTTAAAACATGTGAGTTTAAGAATAATAAGCCATCGATATTTTTAAATTCTTCTACCAACAGTTTTCACGGACTACTATTTCGTATCCCGTTGGAAATTAGTGGCTGATAAAAGTATTCGGAAAAATCCCAAATTTTTAAATTAACTATATTTATTTATTTTGGTCATTATGGTATAAAATTCAATTATTAATTTAATAAATAAAAATTACATCATCTGTCCCTCTCAATTCTGGGTAAAATATAAAAAGTTCTAAAATTTAACAAACCGCTCCTAAATACATTTTTAATAAGTCTATAATTTATAGAACTCATTTTTGGATCACCGTTTATTTTAAAATCACATAAGTTCAAATTAAACTTCTCTAAATAATAATCGAAACGTCCAATGAGTATTACAATCATTTAATATTTATTTTTAATATACTTTATTTTTATATAGTTATGCTTTAAATAATAATTATTATAATATCTTATTTTTATTTTATTTTACATAATTAATTTTTAATACAGCAACATATAATGTTTCAAATTATTTTTCCAATTTTCATTTATATATATATATATATATATATATATATATATATATATATATATATATATATATATATATATATATATATATATATATATATATATATATATATATATATATATGGGCACGATCCATGGATAAGCTTAAAAGGAGTACAAACGGGATAAGCAAAATAAAAAAAAATTTTGAATTTTTTTTACATTCATAAATCTGCATTAAAATGCACCTCTAATCAATTTTTTTCATAAAAAAAAAGTTCAAAATCTTTCAAAAATCGATGATGAATGGTAAAATTAACCATTCATCGGGTTAATTTATCATTCATCTTGTTTACGATGAATGATAAAATTAATCAATGCTAAAAAAACCAGATGAATGATTAAATTAACCATTCATCTGTTTTTTTATCATTCATCATAAACAGATGAATGGTTAAATTAACCATTCATCTGCTTTTTTTAGCATTGATTAATTTTATCATTAATCGCGAACAAATTGAATGATAAATTAACCAGATGAATGGTTAATTTTACCATTCATCATCAATTTTTACCATTCATCATCGATATTTACCATTCATCATCGATTTTCGAACGATTTTGTTAGAAAACTTTTTAAAATTTTTTCGTTTTCTTCTATTTGCATATTAAAGGATCATTTTTTAAAAAAAAAAAAATTGAAATTTTACTTATCCAGTTTGTACCCCATTTAGAGCTTATCCATGGATTGGTCCACTATATATATATATATATATATATATATATATATATATATATATATATATATATATATATATATGTACATATATATATGTACATATATATGTACATATATATATGTACATATATATGTACATATATATATGTACATATACACACATAACTATTTACAATTAATTGTTCGTGAATCGTCAAGAACGGTTGAAAGTCAAATGCATATATGAAACAGTTCAAAAATTTTGAGACTCAACCTACTTTTTCATAAAGTTGACTAAGTTTCCTTAGAGTGGAGAGTGGGTTGGTGTAACGGGAAGATTATATTACAGTCCGATCTATTCTGTTGTTTATATGTCCATCTATGGTAAGGATACCTTAGATTGGTTCTAGTAGCATCGGGGCTTTTAGGAATTGATAAAATTTGAAGAATGAGGGTGAGATCTTATAACCTGGTTTCTAGCACTTTGATCATTTGAGTGAAGATGTCATCCTTCTTAGCAGCTTCATTGCTCCAATCTTCCTGTTGTGCAGCTATTGTTTCTAAAAGATTCCATGCTTCGTGTGCTGTCCATGACATGAAATTGCCTTGCGAGGCCATGTCTGGGAGAGACTTATCATCCTTGGTCAAACCATTATAGAGTGTGCAAATTATGTCTGCTCGACTTAATGAATGATTCAGACATCTTTTAAGCATCACCTTTACTCTATTCCATGCTAGACACAATGACTCATCTTCTTTCTGAGAAAAGATTGTGATGTCATTTCTTAAACAGGTTTGTAGGGAGTGTGGATAAAATTTGTTTAAAAACTTGGTGGCTAATTCCTCCCATGAATTTATTGAATTAGGTTTAAGCTCATCAAACCATGTTAAAGCGTGTGTAGACAAATAATACTAGAAAATGTGAAGTTTCAAAATGTTTTTCTCATTTTTTTCTTCTTAAAAGAGTCATCCAGACTGATAAATTTATTTAGGTAAAAGTTTGGATTGTTAGTCGGAAGTCCTTGAAATTCAAAGATCATACTGACCAATTTGATCATATGTGAACTGATTTCAGGGATCTCTTCAGTTCCTAAGGTGATTGGTCCTCCTCTTTCTACTAAGCATAATTTTTGCGTAGAAGCAAATGTGATTTGTTGTTCCATTTTTAGATTTTCTGTTTAAAAGACCAGAAAAGTAACTTTCAGAAAATATTAATTAACTAAAAGGATCGATAATTTGATTAAAAAAATTATTCCTAAAATTCAGTCACTAACCTTATCGGATATTCCAATTGATAGGATTTCTTATAGATTACTTTGTACCTAAGTGGCCAGATCGACTACGGAGAGGCAGGATCCTTTTGGTTCTAATATAATTGGAGACTGTTTGGAAAATCCAACAACCAAGTCCGAGTATAATTATCTTTCTTTGACATCACCAAATAATACTTTTTTCTATTTAAAATTTTTCTCAATCAAAATATTCAAGTCCCTGGCAGCGTCGCCAAAAACCTGTTACCCTCTTGATATGACCGAAACAGACGGATTTTTTATACGGTGTCGTTAGGCCACAAGGCATCAGAATCAGTTATCTAGAGGAGAACAGTGGTTTATTATTTATATTCTGCAGGGCCTAAATCTGCTTTTAACTTTCTAAGGTAAAAGGTGTAAGTTAACCTAGGGTTGTATTTTTGAATGGTTTAACGAATTGAAGATCAAGTGGATAGTTGTCTTTAGTTAAATTACCTAGATAAAAGATAGTAGTTGGTTTTAAGCTATTAGTCCTAATTACGGAAAAGTAAAGGCGATGGACGGATATCTGGAGTATGCAGATCATGGAAATGTTGACCAAGATATTGGGTTGGGCTAAGGAAGGGTAATTATGCTTATATTAAATCTATGATTAGAACGGTGTAGATCTGGTTGGATGAGCCAATTACACAGACCTACTTAACCTTAGACTCTCAGAGGTCTCGTTTAACAGTGAAAAGTATGTCACTTGGTTGTATAATTGAAGGTAACTATACCACGAAGGTTATCTTTAGTAAACCGGGCACTAAGTTTATTAGTAAGTTGAGTTCTAATCCTAAACCTCGTTATCAGTTTGGGTAACTTAATAACAACGTGCCGTGTTGAGTGAACACTGATCACAAATGGAAGGAGTCCGTCGGGTCAAGTTGACAAAACATTAATGTAAACTAACAACCATATCATCATACTAATGAGATCATACCAATCTAAACATTATACAGCGTTATAGTTGATATACTAAAAGTAAAGCAGATAGAAACCTAATAGATACCTGGACAGTTGATATGACTTAATCCTAGGGCAACAATCACATAAGAACATGAAATAAGTTTGGGCCACACAGTTAAGGCACTAACTAAATCTTAACAGCTCCTAAGAGGTCTCTTTGGAACATCAATAGGCATACTAGGTCATTCATGTCTCAATTCCTAGGTTCCGTATCCCTAAAGCGCATTAAATGCCTCTCAGGAACTCCGACCATACCGAGTTCATAGAATCTTCAGGTGCAGTATAATCTGGGGTCTTAATCCTATGAAGTAGCTAAGTTCATATAGGTGGACGAGTCCTGATCAAAACATAGGTTGGTAAATCCTTAAGATGCTAGCATACAAATATATCGGGGTCATAGATTCATTAAACGAACAGTAATCGTATGAATTTAACATAACTATGCTAACCCAAACTTCTATCATGGCAACATCCAGATTAATTAAGTTAACATGGTAATATCGGAACGCATAATTAAACATAAATGACAATAATACATGTTTAATTAATAAGACAAGAATTTTGGATAAAAACCTGAAAAGGCTAAAGAAATCTGCCCTAGATCGTAGGGACTCGCCGGGATATCCTCCGTAAAATAAAAGCTACGCTAGCTATGATATCGCTCAAAAAGTCACGTTTTTACCCCCGATATTAAGCCCAAAAACCATAAAGGTTCAAACTTTATTGCCAAGAGTGGCAAGTATTTGCTTCATTTTGTAGGTTTAGTAATTACGAAGGCAATGAAAAAAGAATCGAAGAAAACGGACTTAAAACGAAGAATCTAGAGCGAAAACGGAAAAATATCAGAAGTCACCAGAAAAACGGCCTGTCAAAGATCAAGAAAAACGGCCTGCCAATTTATGTGGACAGCCTGCCATGATTGCAAACGTCCTGCCATTTACATGGGCCAATTAAACGGGCCACCACCAGATTGGACGGGCCAACACCAATTGTACAGGCTAATTAAACGGCCAGCCACATATTTAGACGGCCTGCCAGGAATATGGACGGCTGGTCATGGACGGCCTGTGATAATGCTAAAAACGAACATATATTTCATAGCATTATTTGTGACAACCCGGAAATTTCGAACCAAATTTAAACTTTAATCTTTATATGTTTCTGACACGATAAGAAATATTTGTTAAGTTAAATTACAAGATTTTTAAACTATGTTCATACATTCATTCAACCTCGACCATGTTCCAACGATTCACGAACCATTGAACGAATATGATTATATATGTATATGTGTATATATATTATAACTTGAAACGTAAACAAAATATTAGATTAAATACTTTATATGATTGTATCTGTTTCAAAATGTTTATCAATGGAATTAGAAGATAAGATCAAATGATTGAATTATCATATATATTGAAATATGATTACAAGTCTCTGTTGAAAGGCCCACGTTGATTTGAGAAATCTTTCCATTTTAACAATATTCGAAAAATGGTAAAGTGATTTATAAATAAGAACAAATTGTCAATCATTGAGAACTAGACAAAGGATAGTGGAAGATTGAATCTCATAAAGACTCGATTGATCTATTTAGTTTCAAACGTAAAAAAAAAACGTTTTCAGTTTAAAAAAAACTTTATTATTAAAACGTATATAACTTTTATAAATATCTAGAACCACTTTTGTCAACTCGTTACTTAACTAGTATGATAAAGATAACGATAATTATATTTTATTTTATTAAATATATAACGATTCCAATTAATATTATATATATTTATACGCGTATTATACGTACAGAGTTTTATATTTTTACTATACTTAAACTTTACCTTTACTTTATTTTTACTTTACTTTAACTTTAATAATTCACTTTAATAATTCATACATTAATAATTCACTTTAATAATTCATACTTTAATAATTCACTTTAATAATTCATACTTTAATAATTCACTTTAATAATTCATACTTTAATAATTCACTTTAATAATTCATACTTTAATAATTCACTTTAATAATTCAAAAATCTATTATAAATAGAATTCAATAGGTTTCATTATTTCATAGAAACTTGAAAATATTTTTCTCTAAACTCTCCCAATCGATTTACATATATATATTTACTCCGTATTATTTCAAGATATTATTAGTATACATAAAATATTACGACGGAGTGCTGTCCGAGTGATTTCGAAATTGTTTTTCGAGTAGGATAGGATTAAGGAAATTATGGGTTATAGCTATGGAGGTGATTGAGTATGGTTCATGGGTATGCTCGTGAGGTCAATATAGTATTTATCATTTCCGTTGCGTCTACGTACCTTTCCTGCAATATTGAATCTCAATATTGATACGTGAATACTCATAATTTAACTTTTACATACTAATAGTGTATCCCTGACTAGTGCTCGAGTATTTAGGATTATGCATGCTTGTACTTTTGATATTGCCCTTAGACAGGTTAGGTTGAATATTGAATTAGTTACACTTGCGGTTGAGATAAGGTATAAGATATGCATGTCCTTGGAAAGCTAGCGAAAAATTAAGAACTTTTCCTTTAGATATCGAATGGTTTCGATGAACGGATTAGAAGTTATAATCAATTGAATTTTCGATATTTTTATTAAAAATGATTATTATTATCGTCGTTTTTATCGTCGTTCTAGTTTTATCTTTTTATTATCATTATTATTATCTTTATCAATAAAAGGGATTTATCATTAAAAATTGTTATTTTTTTTATTATTACTATCGTTATTAGCGTTAAAGTTATAATTAGTATTATTATTATTATCCAATTATTATTATTATTATTATTATTATTATTATTATTATTATTATTATTATTATTATTATTATTATTATTATTATTATTATTATTATTATTATTATTATTATTATTATTAGTATTATTATTATTATTATCATTATTATTATCATTATTAATATATATATCGTTATTTAAAAATGGTTATTGTTATTGTTATTATTATTATTACTATATTATAATTAAGATAATTATTAGTATTATCGTTAATAATGTTATAGTAACTACCATTATTAATATTAGTGTAATTAAAACAAATATTTGTAACACCTAATTATTTTGATTACTATCATTATCATTATTATGAACACGATATAAAAGACAATTAAAAGCTATTAAACGAAACGATTAGAAAATAATGAGTAAGAGTATCATGATGAAATTAAAATATTATAAGATATTGATTTAGATAAAATTATCATTCTTATTATTTTTATCATTACTATTATTTTTAAAAGTATCGTTAGTATTAAAACTATCATTTTAACAAAAATTATCATTTTAATAGAAATGTCATTGTTACTATAAAATATCATTATTATTATTATTTTAAATAGAATTATTATTTTAAAGATAATATTAAAAATTATCATAAATATTAAAGTTATCATAATTAGAATTATCGTTTTATCATAATGTCATCTTAGTAATTATAAATATTGATATTTTTATAATAATTATTATTATTACAAAATAATACAACTTTTACGTACTATCATTATAGATATTATTTTATCAAATAAATATGTGATACAAACATATTTTACTACGTGTAATAACTTACTTTAATAATACCTATCATATTATCTTTATGATATTAAATGAACCCTATATATTTTATTACTTAATATATATAAAAGTATATTTTATTATATAAATTTAATATAAAATTTTTATTTATTAATAAATAAATTATATTATTTGGAAATTATTTTGAGTCAAATTTACTTTTGTTGACTTTTGCATATTAGTCTCGAGCATTAGGATTGTGGTACACTATGACTTGACCTAATTTGTTAGACAAATATTGACCAACACATAATTATATATAATTAATTTAGGTTCGTGAATCCGAGGCCAACCTTGCACTTGTTCAATGACGTTATATGTATTTTTACTACGAAATACAGTATGGTGAGTTTCATTTGCCTTTTTACCCTTTATATTTTTGGGACTAAGAATACATGCGCTTTTATAAATGTTTGACGAAATAGACACAAGTAATTGAAACTACATTCTATGGTTGAATTATCGAAATCGAATATGCCCCTTTTTATTAAAGTCTGGTAATCTAAGAATTAGGGAACAGACACCCTAATTGACGCGAATCCTAAAGATAGATCTATTGGGCCTAACAAACCCCATCCAAAGTACCGGATGCTTTAGTACTTCGAAATTTATATCATGTCCGAAGGAGGATCCCGGAATGATAGGGGATATTCTTATATGTATATAGTTAATGTCGGTTACCAGGTGTTCACCATATGAATGATTATTTTTGTCTCTATGCATGGGACGTATATTTATGAGAACTGGAAATGAAATTCTTGTGGTCTATTAAAATGATGGAAATAAATGATTATGATAAACTAATGAACTCACCAACCTTTTGGTTGACACTTTAAAGCATGTTTATTCTCAGGTGTTAAAGAAATCTTCCGCTGTGCATTTGCTCATTTTAAAGATATTACTTGGAGTCTTTCATAGCATATTTCGAAGAACGTTGCATTCGAGTCATTGAGTTCATCAAAGATTATTATTAAATCAATTTATAGTTGGATAGTGGATATTATAAAATGGTATGCATGCCTGTCAATTTTCGATGTAAAGAAAGTTTGTCTTTTAAAAACGAATGCAATGTTTGTAAAATGTATCATATAGAGGTCAAATACCTCGCAATGTAATCAACTATTGTGAATCGTTTATAATGTATATGAACGGGTCCTTTCAGTTGGTATCAGAGCGGTGGTCTTAGCGAACCAGGTCTGCATTAGTGTGTCTAACTGATAAGTCGATAGGATGCATTAGTGAGTCTGGACTTCGACCGTGTCTGCATGTCAAAAGTTTTACTTATCATTTTGTGTCGAAAATTAACTACTTATCATCCTCAGGAAATTACCTGCTTATCATTTTTAGTCTAAGACACGTCTTGCTGCATTGATTGCAGGAATAGTGTATAGACAAAAATTCATATCTTAGCATATCTGCTAAATCATATCTTATCGTATCTGTTACTTTAAACTTTGCCTGACATATCCCGCAAAGTCCTCCGTAATCTACGAAATCTTTTGATCTATATATATATATATATATATATATATATATATATATATATATATATATATATATATATATATATATATATATATATATATATATATATATATATATATTCTATGTAATTAGAATACCATCCGTTAGCCAAAATCATTTCATATCGAAAAAAAAAATCCTTTATCCAATCGTTCGAAATGGAATTCGTCATCAGATCAAGTCACTCAGATTCCGATATGGAATCCCATTCAAGCTCCGAAAGCAGTGTGATCGGAATAGATCAACCAATCAGTCATCACCTATTCTGGATGAATTGGGGATGGGTTCGTAACCTCCTCAATCATTGGAGACAAGAAGAAGGTGATCCCTTCCATCCACCACATTGCCCTCTTGATGAAGAACCTGAAGCACTTACCGGCGAACCTGTCTGAAACACCATTTTCTCGCTCATTTCCAGAGTATCTCGTCACGATTATATATTACATCAAATTTTAGATTTTATTTATCCGCTCGTCCGAACCGAAAATCACCCCGGTGTAATAGAAGAAGTCAACGAGCTTCGCGCTCGGGTAGTGGCTTTGGAGAATATGGTGCAGAGATTACAAACACCAGCAGTAGCATCAGCAGCATAACCAGTACCACCATCATCAACGCCAACAGTACCATTACCACCTCCAACCACAACCGCGTCGTAATCCTCAACTTCACAATCTGTCCCACGAGCATCAACGTCATACGCACCATAGATACCAAGGAGTACCAACAACAATAACTGACGAAGTATTAATTCATAACTTCATTGGAGAAACATTCCGTGGCGATTATGTAATCTCTAAAGTCTTAGAGATTATCTAATCTAGCCCTAACCATAAATCAGTTAAACGAACCAAAATGATAGAAGGAAGAGTAGAAACCCTGACAAAAATGGTGTATGATTAACAAGCTAAACTTGCTTTACCAACAGCATCAACAGTACCGTCAGCGTTACCAACATTGTCAGTACAGTCAACATCCGAATCAACAACACCGATAACATCACAAACTTTATCAGTTCAAGAATCACTGTGGACATCATTACGAATCAATAACGTGTATATTGTATCAACGAATTATGAAGAATTAACTCATTCCCTCTAAAGAAATTATATGTATATTATATATATATATATATATATATATATATATATATATATATATATATATATATATATATATATATATATATATATATATATATATATTGAAATAAATCTTTCCGTGCTAAGCTATTGTGTGTGAATCTTAACTACTCGGTTAATTTATATTACAAATATGCAATAATGTACGTCCTTCGGCCGCAACTTAACCAGCGTTAACTACAATCTCTGTCGCAATTCAACAAATCCCAATTCATAATAAATCAAGTATATATTTGATTTTACACTTTCATCATCGATGTACCCGAAACTTTTCAGATAACATTCATTCGTACTTTGCGAAATTCACAAGAATTCCACGAACCAAACTTCATACATCAACAAATAACGAAGTATTGATTCATAATTTCAATGTCATTAAAGAAATACTGTGTAAAAGTTATGTACTTTTTAAAACCTTTAGGGATTATTCAATTCTAGTTTCAACCGTAAATTAAATGAGTTTAATTTAACATTAACTCATTAAATCTATGTTACATCTGAAGAAAATATACATATATATATTTTCATAAAGACTGTAATAAAATTCTTTTGTACAAAATATTAATTGTGAATTTTTTTTTAACGGGTAGGTAATACCCGAGAGATATATAAATTCACAATTAATATGTTACATTCTTCGAATCTGATTCAGCAAATCATCCATTATACTCCCTACTTTCACAACAATATACATTCTTTTATAGAAATCAAAACAACCATACTCATTCAAAATTTAATTACATATTCTGATTTTGAAATCTCAAAATTCAACTTGAGATATGACCAAAATCATCACTCTTAGATCCTTACATCTTTCACAAGCTTTATTTTGACTTCAAAACTGTGTTAGAACATCAAATGTATGTTAACGATTACAATCTGTGTTCAAACCCTTCAAAAATTTCTGAAGACACTTCGAATGATGAGCAATCGAGATGATGATCCAACCACATGTTACCCACAGTTATGTACCTGAAAAACTCTTGAAACCAAAGTAAAAGTTTAAACAACGTATCCGCGTCAGATTCTTTGGCATTTATTAGCAAAAATAACTTTACGACCCCTATTCAAAGTAGCCAGTTTTGTCACAGCTCCAGCAAGTCAACTTCGACTTTTCAGTCAGACTAACCTTATTATAACCTTGAGATATACACCATCGTTACCAGGGAACCTTTTACATTCCACCACATTATTAGCAGATGTACCAACAACTTCATTACCCTTTGACTTTAGCCTCTCCAAAAATTCATTATAATTATTCATTAAAACCCCATCATTTACTCATTCGCATCTTGTAATGAGAATTGCCATACGAATCATTGGGAATTAGCAATCAGTATTTTGAAATCTCACAGGATGTCTACGCCAGTTATATGTGTATATATAACATCTATCTTCTGGACTTAATTTGAATGTGAAGTTTCTGAAAAACACTCCGAACTACGAATTGGTTCTCCGAAAATGGAAAAAAAATGCTGATGAAGCAGCAAAAACTATAAACGACTTTAAACGGTAAAAGCTGGATGATAATGATGAAATGTGCTGGCAAAGCGCAGAAAAAGAGAAGTTTTGGAACTGGAAAACGGATTGAGCAAAGTAGGAAGGAGGCTGTGGACAAATTACAAAGACTGAACCTGACTTCAAAGGATCCAAATGATTCAGTACCTGCTGAAGTCATTAACGAATACCTTGCTCCTGACTCTAAACCCCTGCGGACAATATTCTTCATCATCCTCTGATATTATAAATTCTAAAATATCATCATATCTTTCATTATAAATATCCTCCATATTTCTGAAGATATTTTCTTAATTTTTCTTATTTGAAATCATTTACCTCTTCGCGCTATCTGTATTACATCATAAAAGAAACTATTTTAGTTTCTAAATTATGAAACATTCAAGTTTAAAATAGGAATATTTTGAAGTAGTGTTGGGAACTGAAGCATGAATTAGTATAATATAATGACACTTGATCAATGTGATTATATTATAGTAAGTCATGCTGAGTTTCTAAATGGAACGTGATGATTCACAGATCATAACATCATCATGTGCCATGTTATACGACTCTTGTATTCTATTTAACCTCTAAAATATCAAGAAAATATTTCTTGATGAATCGGCCGTTTCCAAGGTATTCTGGTAATTTGACAAGTCAAGATCGTGCCATCACAATTTCCTTCCTAGAACATTAACAATGTTCATTCCGAAATTCATATCTGTGAATTCTGGACCATTACAAGCGGTGCTTAATCGCAAGAAGAAGAAACGAAAGGACAAAACTCCGAAATAGAAATTGGGGTATAAATTGCAACAAATAAAAGAGAGCATTAACTGTGAATGATAATGATTATAGAAGACAGAAGCAGAGACTTTGAAATATAAGGGAACATATAAATTCCAACGACAAACCAGAAATTATAAACCATATATATCGATGCATATAGCAATATAAAGACACGGGAGAACTAGAAACACTATAAACCCAAGAGTATAGAAGAAGTAAATAGATTCTTCAGGCTGTAGATGAAAAAGAAGAATGACCGATATGAAAGTTAGAAGTATATCGAGAATCAGAACTGGATGGAGCATATTGATGAATACTTTAAAATATGAGTTGAGGGGGAAAGAATAGAAGGTGATGAAACATGACTAGGAACTTAGAAATCAACAGATTTAACTCACACAATGGCAGAATAAGTGAATCAAACCCTCTAGTGAATAGGTTAAGTTTTTTTTGATTAATTTAGTCAAACCACAACTAAATCAAGTGTGATTAGATCAACACCTAGAGCTATTATTCACCACCTGGGTGATTTGGACTGAGAGAGAATCGGAGGAGCTCACTAGATCTGAGTGTGTGTAACAAATGAGAGGCTTAACCTAAAATGAAGAACATAAGACTTTATATACCCCTGCTGTTGACTCACCCATACGATTCATTCATCACACGTATGAGTTGGCTTCATCAGCCGTACGGGTGATCACTCACTCGTGTTTTCTCATTTAGGTTGTAATTGTGACTTAGCTCAGCATCAACCGTGCATATGAGCCTGTCAGCCGAACTAGTGAGGCTTCACTCGTACGTCTGACTAAGTCCAACATAGTTAAACATCTAAATCTAGTTCCTGCAGTTCCTGTAACCACATACAAACACGGATAGGATAATAACGAGCAATCATGGTGGCCTGTAAACTGTTGTACCTGCAATGGACGTGGGTAGATGACTAGGAACTTGCATAAAATGCATCAACAGAAGGTGTGAGTTGTAAGGAAACGAAGGAGGTGAATTTATAAGAAAATCTCCAACAGAACAATTAAAATGGACGATGGTATTTAAAGCAGATCATAATTCCCTTGATTACCGGAGAGTTAAATCTTATTAAGAAGATTTTCTTCAAATCCTTTGAAATCTGGGAATCAATCATATCTACATCAAATGATAAGATGAATCTACACTTACTCATTTCACTCTTCTATGTTAGCTTCATTCATACTCTTCATATAAATGGATTGTTTATCCAAATTATTCGCTGATGATAAAACTCTAATTTTCAGCCGTATGCATCATGAAAACATACTTATTATCATTCACAACCTTTCCACTCAAATTTCGGGACAAAATTTCTTTAACGGGTAGGTACTGTGACAACCCGGAAATTTCCAACCAAATTTAAACTTTAATCTTTATATGTTTCCGACACGATAAGAAATATTTGTTAAGTTAAATTTCAAGATTTTTAAACTATGTTCATACATTCATTCAACCTCGACCATGTTCCAACGATTCACGAACCATTGAACGAATATGATTATATATGTATATGTGTATATATATTATAACTTGAAACGTAAACAAAATATTAGATTAAATACTTTATATGATTGTATCTGTTTCAAAATATTTATCAATGGAATTAGAAGATAAGATCAAATGATTGAATTATCAGATATATTGAATTATGATTACAAGTCTCTGTTGAAAGGCCCACGTTGATTTGAGAAATCTTTTCATTTTAACAATATTCGGAAAATGGTAAAGTGATTTATAAATAAGAACAAATTGTCAATCATTGAGAACTAGACAAAGGATAGTGGAAGATTGAATCTCATAAAGTATCGATTGATCTATTTAGTTTCAAACGTAAAAAAAAAAACGTTTTCAGTTTAAAAAGAACTTTATTATTAAAACGTATATAACTTTTATAAATATCGAGAACCACTTTTGACAACTCATTACTTAACTAGTGTGATAAAGATAACGATAATTATATTTTATTTTATTAAATATATATAACGATTCAAATTAATATTATATATATTTATACGCGTATTATACGTACATAGTTTTATATTTTTACTATACTTAAACTTTACCTTTACTTTATTTTTACTTTACTTTAACTTTAATAATTCACTTTAATAATTCATACGTTAATAATTCACTTTAATAATTCATACTTTAATAATTCACTTTAATAATTCATACTTTAATAATTCATTTTAATAATACACTTTAATAATTCAAAAATCTATTATAAATAGAATTCAATAGGTTTCATTATTTCATAGAAACTTGAAAATATTTTTCTCTAAACTCTCTCAATCGATTTACATATATATATTTACTCCGTATTATTTCAAGATATTATTAGTATACATAAAATATTACGACGGAGTGCTGTCCGAGTGATTTCGAAATTATTTTCGAGTATGATAGGATTAAGGAAATTATGGGTTATAGCTATGGAGGTGATTGAGTATGGTTCATGGGTATGCTCGTGAGGTCAATATAGTGTTTATCATTTTCGTTGCGTCTACGTACCTTTCCTGCATTATTGAATCTCAATATTGATACGTGAGTACTCATAATTTAACTTTTACATACTAATAGTGTATCCCTGACTAGTGCTCGAGTATTTAGGATTATGCATGCTTGTACTTTTGATATTGCCCTTAGACAGGTTAGGTTGAATATTGAATTAGTTACACTTGCGGTTGAGATAAGGTATAAGATATGCATGTCCTTGGAAAGCTAGCGAAAAATTAAGAACTTTTTCTTTAGATATCGAATGGTTTCGATGAACGAATTAGAAGTTATTATTATTATTATTATTATTATTATTATTATTATTATTATTATTATTATTATTATTATTATTATTATTATTATTAGTATTATTATTATTATTATCATTATTAATATATATATATCATTATTTAAAAATGGTTATTGTTATTGTTATTATTATTATTACTATATTATAATTAAGATAATTATTAGTATTATCGTTAATAATGTTATAGTAACTATCATTATTAATATTAGTGTAATTAAAACAAATATTTGTAACACCTAATTATTTTGATTACTATTATTATCATTATTATGAACATGATATAAAAGACAATTAAAAGCTATTAAACGAAACGATTAGAAAATAATGAGTAAGAGTATCATGATGAAATTAAAATATTATAAGATATTGATTTAGATAAAATTATCATTCTTATTATTTTTATCATTACTATTATTTTTAAAAGTATCGTTAGTATTAAAACTATCATTTTAACAAAAATTATCATTTTAATAGAAATGTCATTGTTACTATAAAATATCATTATTATTATTATTTTAAATAGAATTATTATTTTAAAGATAATATTAAAAATTATCATAAATATTAAAGTTATCATAATTAGAATTATCGTTTTATCATAATGTCATCTTAGTAATTATAAATATTGATATTTTTATAATAATAATTATTATTACAAAATAATACAACTTTTACTTACTATCATTATAGATATTATTTTATCAAATAAATATGTGATACAAACATATTTTACTACGTGTAATAACTTACTTTAATAATACCTATCATATTATCTTTATGATATTAAATGAACCCTATATATTTTATTACTTAATATATATAAAAGTATATTTTATTATATAAATTTAATATAAAAATTTTATTTATTAATAAATAAATTATATTATTTACTCTAATAAATCTTTTAAAAATATTTATAAATATAAAATGACGATATTTAAACTATATATTAAGCATGTATAGATTTTTGAAAACTATTTTGAGTCAAATTTACTTTTGTTGACTTTTGCATATTAGTCTCGAGCATTAGGATTGTGGTACACTATGACTTGACCTAATTTGTTAGACAAATATTGACCAACACATAATTATATATAATTAATTTAGGTTCGTGAATCCGAGGCCAACCTTGCACTTGTTCAATGACGTTACATGTATTTTTACTACGAAATACAGTATGGTGAGTTTCATTTGCCTTTTTACCCTTTATATTTTTGGGACTAAGAATACATGCGCTTTTATAAATGTTTGACGAAATAGACACAAGTAATTGAAACTACATTCTATGGTTGAATTATCGAAATTGAATATGCCCCTTTTTATTAAAGTCTGGTAATCTAAGAATTAGGGAACAGACACCCTAATTGACGCGAATCCTAAAGATAGATCTATTGTGCCTAACAAACCCCATCCAAAGTACCAGATGCTTTAGTACTTCGAAATTTATATCATGTCCGAAGGAGGATCCCGGAATGATAGGGGATATTCTTATATGTATCTAGTTAATGTCGGTTACCAGGTGTTCACCATATGAATGATTATTTTTGTCTCTATGCATGGGACGTATATTTATGAGAATTGGAAATGAAATTCTTGTGGTCTATTAAAATGATGGAAATAAATGATTATGATAAACTAATGAACTCACCAACCTTTTGGTTGACACTTTAAAGCATGTTTATTCTCAGGTGTTAAAGAAATCTTCCGCTGTGCATTTGCTCATTTTAAAGATATTACTTGGAGTCTTTCATAGCATATTTCGAAGAACGTTGCATTCAAGTCATTGAGTTCATCAAAGATTATTATTAAATCAATTTATAGTTGGATAGTGGATATTATAAAATGGTATGCATGCCTGTCAATTTTCGATGTAAAGAAAGTTTGTCTTTTAAAAACGAATGCAATGTTTGTAAAATGTATCATATAGAGGTCAAATACCTCGCAATGTAATCAACTATTGTGAATCGTTTATAATGTATATGAACGGGTCCTTTCATTATTCCTCAAGAAAGACAAGCTTTTGGTTGCAATTGTTCTATTTACAAGTGATATTCGTTTAAATAATAAAAGGTGAAGACAAAAGACAGATTCGATGAATTGAAGACGCAAACGATCAAAAAAGCTCAAAAGTACAAAATACAATCAAAGAGGTTCCAATTATTGATAACAAACGTCTAAAAATGACAAGAATACAAGTTACAAAACGCAAAGTACAAGATATTAAATTGTGCGCAAGGACGTTCGAAAATCCGGAACCGGGACCAGAGTCAACTCTCAACGCTCGACGCAACGAACTAAAAATTACGAGTCAACTATGCACATAAATATAATATAATATTTAAATAATTCTTAAAAATTATTTATATATTATATTTATATTTAAATACCGTCGACAAATTAAAAGACAAACTTGTGTGAGCTGGTTTTACGAACTCCGCGACTTGCGGAGTTTGTAGTGAAAAAAGGCCGCGACTCGCGGAGTCCCCAATTCTGAAACTGCCTATCAAAGCCAACGCATTCGACGAGTTTTAAATACCATATATCCATCCTCTCTATCTATATACGTAATATATATATATATATATATATATATATATATATATATATATATATATATATATATATATATATATATATATATATATTTATATTTTAATTTTAATTTTAATTCTAATAATAAGGGTATGTTAGCGAATGTTGTAAGGGTGTAAGCCGAAATTCTGTCCGTGTAACGCTACGCTATTTTTAATCATTGTAAGTTATGTTCAACCTTTTTAATTTAATGTCTCGTAGCTAAGTTATTATTATGCTTATTTAATACCGAAGTAATCATGATGTTGGGCTAAAAATATTAAAATTGGGTAATTGGGCTTTGTACCATAATTGGGGTTTGGATAAAAGAACGACACTTGTGGAAATTAGACTATGGGCTATTAATGGGTTTTATATTAACTAAACAATACCTTGTTAATTTAATATACAAACTTATAATTTGACGTATTTATATATAACCACATACGCTTAACTGGGTACGGTGGGCGGGATATCTATAAATACCAATAATTATTTATTTTACCGGACACGGAACTGGATTAATAGTTAATAGACTTGTTGAAACAGGGGTGAATTACATTCAAGGGTTATTGGTGTAATTGTTAACAAAGTAGTAAAACCTTGGTTTACACGCAGTCGATAACCTGGTGTATTCATTAAACAAAGTATTAAAACCTTATTACAATTCGAATCCCCAATTAGTTGGAATATTTGACTTCGGGAATAAGAATAATTTGACGAAGGCTTTCGCTCTTTATATTTATGACTGATGGACTATTATGGACAAATCCGTATGGACATATTAAATAATCCAGGACAAAGAACAATTAACCCATGGGAATAAACTAAAATCAACACGTCAAACATCATTATTACGGAAGTTTAATTAAGTATAATTCCTTTATTTTCATATTTAATTGCACTTCTAATTATCGCACTTTTATTTATTGTTATTGTATTTAATTGTACTTTTATTTATTGTCTTTGTATTTAATTGCACTTTTAATTTTCGTACTCTTTAATTATCGTAATTTTATTTTATCGCACTTTTATTTATCGCAATTTCATTATCGTTATTTACTTTACGCTTTAAATTAAGTCTTTTATTTATTTAATATTTTACATTAGGTTTTAACTGTGACTAAGGTTTTAAAATCGACAAACCGGTCAATAAAAGGTAAAAACCCCCTTTTATAATAATAAATATTACTTATATATATTTGTATTTTTATAAATTAAAACTAATATAGCGTTAAGCTTTGTTTAAAAGATTTTTCACTGTGGAACGAACCGGACTTACTAAAAACTACACTACTGTACGATTAGGTACATTGCCTATAAGTGTTGTAGCAAAGTTTAAGTATATCCATTCTATAAATAAATAAATAAATATCTTGTGTAAAATTGAACCGAATTTAATTGTATTTCCTTATAAAATTTAATAGTATTTTATACCCCTTAGCTTTAACTATCAAGTATTTTTGGCGCCGCTGCCGGGGACTCAATTTCTTGCTTAAACGCCGGAAGTGCAACGCTAATATATAAAAAAAAAGATTTTTATTTTTAGTTTACTTTTATAAAAATACGTTTTTGTAAAAAATACGTTTTAAATATTCGAAAATATAAAAAGAAAAACAAAAATATAAATATTTTTAAGATTTTGTTAAATATTCAAGTTTTATAAAGTTTCTTTATTTTTATTTTATAAAAATATAAGTTTTATTTAAATATTTTGTGTTTATTTAAAACATAAAATCAAAACCGAAATATATATATATATATATATATATATATATATATATATATATATATATATATATATATATATATATATATATATATATATATATATATATATATATATATATATATATATATATATATATATAAATCTATTTTTAAGATTTTTATAAAATTATAAAGTATTTCTATTTTTATTTTAGTTTTTAAAACATAAGTTTTTATTTAATTTATATAAATATTTTATATAAATATTTAAACAGAAAAAAAAAAACTGAACCTGTCGAAGTCAAGCCTGGTACACGTTTGAATTTACAAACCCCGCGACTCGCGGAGTTTTCCAGCTACGTGTCACGCGACTCGCGGAGCCACCCAGACAGGCCACAGTCAGCCCTAATTTCGCATTAATTACGGGATAATTATTATTATTATTAATTTTAAACCCTAATTAGGGTATTATTATTATAATATTTAGTTTTAATTTTATTATTTTGTTTTATTTAGTTTTAATTAGTTTAATTAATATAAAATAGTTTTATAAAATAAATAATATAAAAATAATATTTTTATAAAAATTGTACTTTTTACAACTTTTAGTTTATTTTTATATTGTCTTTTTTTTATTTGTTTTAGAGTAATTTTTGTATTTTTCGTTCGTATTTAGTTTTAATCCATAGTTTTTGCCGTAGCTTATTTTTATTTCTAGATTTTTAAGTTTTGCCGTAAAATCCCTTAAGTGCTTTCTCTTTAGACTAAGATTTAGGTGCTTTAGAATTTTGCGACACCTTTTTAAGTTTTAGTACCTTTTTAAGTTATTGCCATTTGAGATATAGTTTTACTTGTAAGCTTTAATATTTTTAGACGCAGCTTTTATTTTTTTTAGTTTTTAGTTCCTTTTTAAGTTTTGACGCGCTATTTTCTTATTTTTATTTTTCGACGCCTTTTACCTATGTATCAATTATCACTCCAATTAGTAATCTCAATTTGCAATTTTAATTTTAAGTTAATGATAGTAATAAGGTTGGGTTAGTCGAGTGTTTTAAAGTTTTATAGTCATTTTCTTTTTCTTTCTTATTTTTCGACGCCTTTTATTTTTCAACCCTTTTCTTTTTCGACCTTTTTTGACGCGCTCTTTTTCTTTCTTATTTCTCGCCATTCTAGTTTTTAAGACATAGATTTTTATTCTACTTCTTATCTAAATTTCTTAAAATTACGAAAATTTATTTTAAGTGGTTAAATTGATAGACATTAAAATTTTCTGGTTCGTAGTAATAGTTGGATTTCTACGTGGACCGGGTTATTGGAGCCAAACAGTACTCAATTATATTGAGACCAAATGAATCCTGCCCCTCTGTTGCATCTTTTGGCTATTCGAAACGTGGGCAAAATCAGAAAAGTCTATTAATTGGATAACTTATATAATTTTTCTTTCCTTTTAAAAACTAATAGGATATTCAGTGAATGCACCGAGCAAGACGTTCACCACCTTTTGTACGTTCACCACCTGTAACTCGATCAAGACATCTAGCTAATATTACCGCCGTTGATTTTTCTTTAGAATCGTCATCCAGTCGACCAAGTACTCCAATTCAAATTTCCGATAATCCATTTTTTGAACCCGACCTCACAATTGAGAATCCAGAGAATATTCAGGGACAATTCATAGATCCTGAACCATTAATTTTTTTCTCCGGAACCACCAATCATTCAAACAGAGATTGTTGAGGAACGAACCATTAAATCAGAATCCTCTAGTGATTCAGATTCAACAAATTCAATCATGGAGAATCTGGAACCTTTAAGTATAGAAGACCGAATGAGAGCTAAACGCACTGGCCAAGGTCACGCAATTACTCATCCAGACATTATTGCGCCAGATTATGAAATCAAAGGACAAATTCTACACATGGTGACAAATCAATGCCAATTTAGTGGTGCGCCGAAGGAAGATCCAAATGAAAATCTTCGTACCTTTAATAGGATCTGCACACTATTTAAAATAAGAGAAGTGGAGGATGAACAGATATATCTCATGTTATTTACCTGGACTTTAAAGGGAGAAGCCAAAGATTGGTTGGAATCGTTACCTGAAGGGGCGATTGATACATGGGACGTTTTAGTTGAAAAATTTCTTAAACAATTCTTTCCGGCATCTAAAGCCGTAAGACTTCAAGGAGAAATTGTTACGTTCACACAAAAACCAAATGAAACTCTATATGAGGCATGGACCAGATTTGGAAAGTTATTAAGAGGATGTCCGCAACATTGCTAGACACTTGTCAAATAGTACAAATATTCTACCAAGGATGCGACATCACTACAAGGAAAGACATCGATATAGCAGCTGGTGGTTCCATTATGAAGAAAACCGAAACTGATGCTTATAAAATTATTGATAACACTGCTTCCTACTCACATGAGTGGCACCAAGAAAAAGATATCGTTAGATCATCTAAAGCAGCTAGAGCCGATTCTAGCCATGACTTAGATTCCATTTCAGCAAAGATAGATGCTGTCAAGAGACGAATGGAAAAGATGACTAAGGATATTCACTCAATACGAATTAGTTGTGAGCAGTGTGGAGGACCACATTTGACAAAAGATTGTCTCAGTATTGAGCTAACAATGGAACAAAGAGAGAATATTTCATACATAAACCAAAGGTCTGGAAATAATTATCAGAATAATTATCAACCGCCAAGACCAATTTACAATCAAAACCAGAATTATAACCGAAATGTTCCATACAACAATGAACAAGGTCCTAGCAATCAACAAGTATCTAATAATACTTAAAATCAGCAAAGACCTAATTTTCAAAACAAACCACAAACCGATGATAAAAAGCCGAATTTAGAAGATATGATGACGAAGCTAGTTGAAACTCAAACGCGGTTTTTCACATCTCAGAAACAAACTAATGAACAAAATGCTCAAGCATTTAGAAATCAACAAGCTTCTATTCAAAATTTGGAACAAGAAGTAAGTAACCTAGCAAGGTTGATAGGTGAAAGAAAACCGGGAAGTTTACCTAGTGATACAAATGCTAACCCCCGGAATGAAACAGCTAAAGCCATTACCACAAGAAGTGGTATTACACTTAAACCACCTGAAATACCTGTAACTTCTGATGAAGCTATTCCTACTTCACAAGAACCACAACCTGAACAAGATAAGGAAAAAGAACCAGTAGTTGAAAAGGTTAATGAAGATAACACAGTTAAGGATAAACCTTATGTTAAACCATACCAACCACCACTTCCTTACCCGAGTAAAATGAAAAAAGAGAAATTTGAAGCCGAGCAATCCAAATTCTTGGATATGTTTAAACAGATAAATGTAAATCTTCCTTTCATTAATGTGATTTCAGGAATGCCTAGATATGCTAAATTTCTGAAAGATCTAATCTCAAATAGAAATAAAATAGAAGAACTCTCGGCTGTTACTATGAATGCTAATTGTTCAGCAGTGTTGTTGAATAAGATACCAGAAAAACTATCTGATCCAGGAAGTTTCACAATTCCATGTTTTCTGGGTAGTCTTAGTTCAATAGAAGCATTGGCAGATTTAGGTGCTAGTATAAATTTAATGCCGTATTCACTATACACTAAACTAGACCTTGGAGAATTGAAACCAACATGAATAAGCATACAACTAGCCGATCGATCAATAAAATATCCTAGAGGGATAATGGAGAACATGCTAGTTAAAGTTGGTACTTTAGTATTTCCAGTAGATTTTGTTGTTCTGGACATGGAAGAAGATTCTCAAGTTCCTCTCATATTAGGAAGAGCATTCTTAAACACGGTTAAAGCAATGATAGACGTGTTTGGTAAGAAACTGACCCTAAGTATAGAGGACGAGAGTGTTACCTTTTCAGTTGATAGAGCTATGCAACAACCACAATCTGCAGATGATACATGTTATTATATTCAAACTATAGATTCACATACAGAATTGTTAGAAGAATTTTCAGAATTACAAGGAACGGGAGAATGTTCTTTAGGAGAAGGAACTGAACCAATTGATGAAACCAAAATGTTAGCTACACTAATAGCTAATGGATATGAACCAATAACAGAAGAAATTCAAATGCTAAAAGAAGAAGACAGATATCGAAATAAATCATCGATAGAAGAACCTCCGACATTAGAGTTAAAGCTACTTTCAAATCATTTGGAATACGCTTATTTACATGGTGAATCTGAATTACCTGTAATAATATCGTCTTCTCTTACTGAAAATGAGAAATCTCAACTCATTTATGTGTTGAAAGCTCATAAACCAGCTATTGCATTGAAAATTCATGATATAAAAGGAATAAGTCCTTCGTATTGCACACATAAAATCCTTATGGAAGAAGGTCATAAAACGTATGTGTGACGCCCCGTACTAAATCATCATGTACGGACCATCAACAACAGGATCATTACAAGGTTAAGTACTATATGCGTTTTCAAAACAGAGTTTACATTCATAATTAAAAGTGACGTCATAACATACGTCAATTGTTTTACAAATCAAAAGTATGCTTCGCTAAGTAGAAGCATTAAATAAGTGTACGTGACCATAATGGTCGTTACATAACATAAGTTCATAAGTAAAAAGTTTGAATGCAACATAAGTAGTCATGCGATAACAACTCTAGGCAGCGGGTTCTACAGCACGACTAGTAAGATAGCGGAAGCGACTTCAAACACCTGAGAAAATACATGCTTAAAAAGGTCAACACAAAGGTTGGTGAGCTATAGTTTAAGTATAACAGTAATGTAAGTAGGCCACGAGATTTCAGTGCTACAACGAGCGTTTCAAAAGTATGTAAAAGTATATGCTTAACCGTGGGCACCCGGTAACTAACTTAACGTTTAATGTACCCCCTTAAAGTGCACTTGGCAAGTGCGTATAACCTCGAAGTATTAAACACTCGTTAAATGCTAGCGCTACTAGCCCGAGTGGGGATGTCAAACCCTATGGATCCATATCTAAGATTCGCGTTCACGGTTCAAAAACCAATGATTAAACGTTACCGAGCTAAAGGGAATGTTTCTGCCGTTATATAACCCACACATATATAAAGTTTAAGTACTCGTGCCTAGTATGTAAAACATAAAATCCGCATGTATTCTCAGTTCCCAAAATAAGTTAAAGTAAAAAGGGAATGCTATAACTCACAATGATTAGTAGTAATGGTAAGGTAGTAGTCGGAAAGTGGTGTGCAAGTAACGGTCCAAACGTCCTCAACCTAAGTCAAATAGCACTAAGTCAATAAGTCGTCTCAAAAGGTTTAAAAGTACGTAATTAAGGTCATAAGGGTCATCATCAATCATCATTAAACAAAAGGTAACAAGTAAGACTCGTTTATGAAAGTCGTTTAAAACAAAGGCTGACTTCGGTCAGTCACCACGGCCTCTACCCTTACTGAATTAAGGTGAGACCAGTGGTCATGGCTCCGTCTATGAGTCCCTTAAGTGTGGTAAAATTTACAGAAGCAAACTCGTCTTGGTTTGACCGTGGCGACGATCTAAGTGCGAGTAGGTCAGAAATTTCTGCACAACGTTAAAGGACATGGTAACGATCGGAGGGCCGTAAATCCTAAACCGTAACTCGGATTAAGACGAGTCCTATATGAAAAGTTATCTACTCGAAAAGTTCTATCTAAAAATCAAGGTTAGAACAGCCCAGGTCTACTGGTCTGTTCCAGAAGCATCAGGTCAGTAGGTCTTGGACAGAACAGTGGGTTTTGGAGAGTTCCGGTTGTCTCGGTGCTTGATGTTCATCACGGTTCTCATCCTTGATGCGTATAGCTTCAAGTGTACAACTCGTTGATGTGTTAACATCATTTTGACCAAGGTTTGTCCATCATAACTCAAGTGCAAGTGTTGTAAGTGTTTGATGAACCAAGGTTACATGTAAGTTTATGAACAAGTTCATGAACACTAAGAAAGATCACAACCAAGTGTTGGATCCATGATACTTGCACCAAAGTGTAAGCTCTTGTTGGTTTCATGTCCTTGTTCAAATGTGTAGTAAGCTACTAATAATAAGAAATAAAGAAAATGAATGATAAGCCTAAACCAACCATGAAGGTGGTATTCTAGTAACATACAACAAACAAGAACACAAGTAACAATTATAAAGGTTATAACTTTAAATCTTTTGAAACAAAATATGTAGAACATAACTAGATAGATTATGTTCTTGGATGTTCTTGATAATACAAGATATTATGAAGAATCAAAACTAGAAAGTTTGATCTTGTAACTTAGTAAATAAAGACAAGTAAGTAAGTAAATAACAACTAGTAACTTACAAGTAATTAAACTACAACAAGATTAAGTAACAAACAACAAAAGATGATGATGATTTGCATGTATGTAAAAGGTTTTAAGAAGAAAAGAAGAAGAGAGATTTGCTCAAAATACTTACAAGAAAGTAAAGAATGCTTGAGAGAAAAGAGAGAAAAAGTTTGAGAGAAAGAAAGTAGTAAGTAAGTGTGTGTAAAAGTGAAGAATACTTGCAATATGTATCAAAGAAAAAAAAAATGAAATGGAACTCCCTTTTTTTTACTAGTGGCCGTAGGTTTCATCAAGGACAAGGGGGGGAGGTTTGCTCACTAGTCACTTGTGTGTAAAAGCCTTAAAAGTTGGATATAAGGTGTATGTGCATGGGAAGTAGATGTAATTGGCAAGTAACAAGTCTTTCATTCACTTAACCATCTAGTTTCATCATAAGAGTAATACTTGTATTATGTGATGGGCTAACTTAGTCCATTAAAGATGTAGGTTGGGCTTTCAAGTCCACTAATACTAATAAAAGCCCAAGTTTCATGTAATTAACAAATAAGTCCAACAAAGCCCAAGTAACTAACTAATAACCATAGTTAATCAAAATGATTAATAAATTTAATCATGAATGTAAATAATATTCTAAAAATATTATTCGTGAAGTTTCTTGTGTCACAAAGACGTTTCGGGCACTTAAAAGTCAAGTTCGGGCAATCAAGGCAACATGTAAATGTAATAACATACATTCGTTTAATCACACGTGTTAATAATAATAATTATTAATAAATAAATGTTGGAAAAACCAGGGTCGTTACATTACCCACCTGTTAAAGAAAATTTCGTCCCGAAATTTAAGCTGAAGTAGATGGAGGAGTCGGGAAAAGGTGAGGATACTTTCGCATCATTTGATCCTCTCGTTCCCAAGTAAACTCAGGTCCTCGTTTGGCATTCCATCGTACTCGTACAATCGGAATCTTGTTGCGTTTCAAAGTTTTGATCTCACGATCCATAATCTCAACAGGTTCCTCCACAAAGTGGAGTTTGTCATCAATAGTAAGTTCTTCCAAAGGTATGATGAGTTCGGGTGCAGCAAGACACTTCTTCAAGTTTGACACATGGAAGGTAGGATGAACTGAGCTCAATTGTGCTGGTAGATCTAAACGGTAAGCAACTGGTCCAACACGTTCCAAGATTTCGAAAGGACCAATGTATCGTGGGTTCAACTTTCCACGTTTTCCAAAACGGATCACACCTTTCCAAGGTGCAACCTTCAACATTACACGATCACCAACATTAAATTCAAAGTCTTTCCGTTTAAGATCGGCATAGCTCTTTTGGCGATCACGGGCAGTCTTAAGTCTAGCTTGGATCTGAGCGATCTTCTCCGTGGTTTCGTGAACTACCTCGGGTCCGGTGATTTGCTTTTCGCCTACTTCGGCCCAACAAATGGGAGATCGGCACTTACGACCATACAATGCTTCAAAAGGTGCAGCATTAATGCTTGAGTGATAACTGTTGTTGTACGAGAATTCGGCGAGTGGCAAATGCCTTTCCCAGGCCTTTCCAAAATCAATGACACATGCACGCAGCATGTCCTCCAAGGTCTGAATCGTTCGCTCACTTTGCCCGTCAGTCTGAGGATGATAAGCAGTACTCATGTCAAGACGAGTTCCCATGGCTTCTTGCAAAGAACGCCAAAATCTGGAAGCAAAACGGGGATCGTGATCGGAGATGATTGATAAAGGTACACCATGACGAGATACAACCTCTTTGATGTACAGCTGAGCAAGTCTTTCCATTGTATCAGTTTCCTTCATCGCTAGGAAGTGTGCAGATTTGGTGAGGCGGTCAACAATAACCCAAATAGTATCGCATCCGCCCACCGTCTTCGGCAGCTTAGTAATGAAATCCATTGTGATCCTTTCCCACTTCCATTGTGGGGTTTCCGGCTGTTGAAGTAATCCAGAAGGTCTCTGATGCTCGGCTTTAACCTTCGAGCAAGTCAAACACTTACCAACATAAGTCGCAACGTCCTTCTTAAGATTCGGCCACCAATACTGTTCTTTAAGGTCGTGGTACATCTTACCTGCACCGGGGTGAATCGAATATCTCGATTTGTGTGCTTCATCAAGTATCAGGCTTCGTAGATCTCCATAGTAAGGTACCCAAATTCTTCCGGCATAACATCGGAGTCCAGACTCTCTAACCTCGAATCGAGAGACAAGTATGTTCAAATGCTCGTGAGATATGTTCTCCTCCTTGAGAGCTTCAACTTGGGCTACTCTGATCTGGTTGTTGAGGTTCGAATGGATGGTGATGTTCAGAGCCCTAACACGGAGAGGTGACGTCCTCTCCTTTCGGCTTAAAGCGTCAGCTACAACATTGGCCTTGCCAGGGTGATAACGGAGTTCACAATCGTAGTCGTTGAGCGTCTCGATCCATCGACGCTGTCTCATATTCAATTGCTTCTGATCGAAGATGTGCTGGAGACTCTTGTGATCGGTGAAGATAGTGCTCTTAGTTCCATACAAATAATGTCTCCACAATTTGAGTGCAAAGACAACGGCTCCAAGTTCAAGATCATGTGTAGTGTAGTTCCGCTCGTGAATCTTCAATTGGCGGGAGGCATAGGCAATAACCTTTGATCGTTGCATCAGTACACAACCAAAACCACTCTTCGATGCATCGCAATAAACAACAAAGTCGTCACTGCCTTCCGGAAGTGATAGGATAGGTGCGGAGGTTAACTTCTTCTTCAAAGTTTGGAATGCTGATTCGTGTGTGGGTTCCCAAATGAACTTCTTGCCCTTGTGAGTTAGTGCGGTCAAAGGACGCGCAATCAGAGAAAATCCTTCGATAAACCTTCGATAATAACCTGCGAGACCTAGAAACTGGCGAATATGCGTTGGAGTAGTGGGGGTCTCCCACTTGCTGATGGCTTCAATCTTGGCGGGATCAACTTTGATACCCTGGTCGCTCACAACATGACCCAAAAACTGTACTTCCTTCAACCAAAATTCGCACTTGGAGAATTTGGCGTAAAGTTGCTCTTGTCTTAAGAGTTCAAGCACTAGTCGAAGGTGTTGCTCATGTTCTTCTTCGCTCTTAGAGTAGATGAGGATATCATCTATGAAGACGATAACAAACTTATCCAAGTAAGGCTTGCAGACACGATTCATGAGATCCATGAACACGGCAGGGGCATTTGTCAAACCGAATGGCATCACGAGGAACTCATAATGACCATAACGGGTCCTGAATGCAGTTTTCATCACGTCACTTTCCTTCACCCTCAGCTGGTGATATCCGGATCGCAAATCGATCTTTGAATAAACGCTCGATCCTTGTAGTTGATCAAAAAGATCATCAATTCGTGGAAGAGGATATCGATTCTTGATAGTCAATTTGTTGAGTTCACGGTAGTCGATACACATACGGAAGGATCCATCCTTCTTCTTTACAAACAACACAGGTGCGCCCCAAGGCGAGAAGCTTGGTTGGATAAACCCTCGATCTAATAGCTCTTGTAGTTGACTCTGTAATTCTTGCATCTCGGAAGGTGCGAGTCTATAAGGTGCGCGAGCTACAGGTGCAGCTCCTGGCACTAAGTCAATCTGAAACTCTACTGCCCTCGGTGGCGGTAATCCAGGCAGTTCTTCGGGAAAGACATCGGAAAACTCGTTCACAATACGCACATCGTTCACGTTCTTCACCTCAGTTTCTACCGCTTTCACATGTGCTAGGACAGCAAAGCGTCCCTTCTTCATAATCTTTTGCGCTTTCACGCAACTAATGAGATTCAACTTCGAGGTACATCTCTCTCCATAGATAACCAGTGGTTCACCATCTCCTTGTGGTATGCGAAGTGCTTTATCTCCACAGATAACATCGGCCTTTATCTTGCTCAACCAATCCATACCGACGATTGCGTCAAAACTTCCCAGTTTGATGGGTATCAAATCAATTTTGAAATCTGCACCAGCTATGTTGATAATAGCTCCACGACTAATATGGTCAACCTTTTCAAGTTTTCCATTGGCGACCTCGACAAGCATACTTTCCTTCAAAGGAACTAACGACCAATCTAACTTATCACAAAAATGTCTACACACATAGCTCCTATCGGCACCAGTATCAAATAGGACAGAAGCTAAAAGATTGTTGATCTTGAATATACCTGTCACCAAGTCGGGGTTGTCGCGAGCGTCCCTTGCATTAACATTGAAGGCTCTAGCACGCGGTGGTCCGCCATCCTTACGCTTGTTAGGACACTCATTTCTGAAATGGCCCGTCTTTCCACATTCATAACACTTCTTAGGCCCATTGTTGTTGTGGTTTGGCTTCACATTCAAAGTGGTAACCTTGCAATCCTTGCCAACATGTCCAGATCGTTGGCACTTCTCACAGATAACATTGCAATACCCAGTGTGGTGCTTGTAGCACCTATTGCATTGTGGTAAGGTTCCTTTGTAGTTCGGATTGGTGCGGTTGTTGTTGTTGGGGTTGGTGTTGTTGTTGTGCATGTTGTTGTTTTGCCTGAACCCTTCATGTCGTTTTGCCGGGTTTTGATCATAGTTCCTACCCCTGTTGTTGTTGTGGTTGTTGTCCCATTTCCTCTTTTCACCACTAACAGTTTCAAACTTAGCCTTCTCCGGCTCGTCAAGGATGATTTGATTCAAGAGAGTGTGCGCCATGCGCATTGCTTCGGGAACACTTGGTGGCTTGGATGAGGTAACATTACCCTTGATGGACTTAGGAAGTCCCGAGAAGTATTTCTCCAAACGCTTAAATTCGGGGGTGACCATGGTTGGACACATAAGAGCCAATTCCAAAAACCTACGGTTGTAGCTGTTAAGGTCGTTCCCTACAGTTTTCAATTGCATAAATTCGATTTCCATCTTTTGAATCTCGGTTCTCGGACAGTATTCCTCGATCATAGCACATTTAAATTCTTCCCAAGGTGTAGCATACGCCTCATCAATTCCTTTCGCTTGGGCCATGGTATTCCACCATGTGAGCGCTCCATCAGACAGCGTGCAAGATGCAAATTTCGTTTTGTTAGCCTCAGAACAATTGCTAACCCTGAATACCGATTCCAACTTTTCGAACCATCTGGTGAGACCGACGGGTCCCTCAGTGCCACTGAAGTAGTGTGGCTTGCAGTTTTGGAATTCCTTGTAAGTACACCCATCTCGGACGACAGGTGGATTGATAGGCGGTGGTGGTGGAACTTGGGGTTGTCTTTCAGCTAGTGCAGCAGCGACTCGCTCGTTAATCATCTCCTCGATTTGTGCCGCGGTGGGGATAGATCTCCCGTTGGCCATGATGTTCTATACAAACATTTTGACTCAAGTCAAAATCCATTATGCAAATAATAATAATATAGTATATAACAACCAACATGAAAACAGCACAACACATGTTGATTAAGTAATGCAAGCATATATAAGTACCACAAAACCATGATATGATAACGTAAATAGAACACTTGCGCACAAAGTAACAACACAAATTCCATTCATTAATGATAATAAGTTCATACATTACAATAAGTTCGTACATTACATAAGTGAAATATGAAATTACAAAAGAGATTACAATACAGAATCTAGTACAAAGTCCTACGGCGATGGTGGGTACAAGATGTCCAAAACATGAGCCAACTGCTCCTCGAGCTCAGTAACTCGAGTCTGGAGAATCTCAATCTCCCGCCTCATTTCCTCATTAGAGGAAGATGGTGGGGCAGGTGGTGCTGGCGGTGCAGGTGGAGCCGGTAGTGCTGAAGTGGATGGTCCGGCTCTGGGTGGAGACGGTAATATCAGTGGGTCGGCGGGGTACGGCACCAGCCGTTTACGAGCAGTGATCCTACGACGCCGACCATAAGTGTCAGTGACAGTACGACCAGGAATTATGCCAGCGAAGCGATACCGCTTCTTCGGCGGGGTAGAAGGTGCCTGAATCGGTCGGTCAGCGGGATCCTCCTCATCACTGGAGTCGTCAGATGAGGTGTCGTCTGAAGAAGCATCGGTGGAAGAACCGTCGTCTGAATCATGCGGTGGTGGCGCGGGTGGCTCAACATATCCGAAAGCGGCCAACATCTGTCGGTGTCGGCCTGGCGTAATAACGGCTAAGCGGCCGTCGGCAGTGCGTCGGCAAGGTGTGCGAAAGTGATTACGGAAGGGTCCTTCCCCGAACTCCGCGGGGATCTCCATGCCACCAATGCGAGCCAGTTGCCTCAGGGGTCTGGAAGAAGACGCCGGGATAGGCACACTAGAGCTAGCTCCAGAACTAGAGGCGCCGGGGTCGCCAGTGGGTGTCGGGGCCGGAATGTCAGCAGCAGCAGCAGCAGCAGCAACAGGTGCAGCAGTGGGAGGAACAACGGGGCCTGAGCCGCTCGGGATGTCAGTAGGTGGAACGTCCGACATCTGAACAAGGAAAAATGAATTTTCCATGTCAGTATGTCATAAAGCAAGCAAATAATAGGCCAACAGTTTAAATCATGTATAACAATAAGTAGCATGGCAATATCAGTAATCGTACGAAACTAGCATGCAATCGAAAGCAAGTAATAGCATGCAGTAGTGAAATCACGTAGTAGCATATGGCATATAGCAGTAACAGTAAGCAGCAGCATGCAGTAAGTTCAGCGGAAACAAGTAAACTAACAAGTTGTAGATTAGCCCTATTAGTGAATCCTACTCGGGTCGGTCTTAGACTCACTAATGCATCCTAATTCCCTACAACCAATGCTCTGATACCAAATGTGACGCCCCGTACTAAATCATCATGTACGGACCATCAACAACAGGATCATTACAAGGTTAAGTACTATATGCGTTTTCAAAACAGAGTTTACATTCATAATTAAAAGTGACGTCATAACATACGTCAATTGTTTTACAAATCAAAAGTATGCTTCGCTAAGTAGAAGCATTAAATAAGTGTACGTGACCATAATGGTCGTTACATAACATAAGTTCATAAGTAAAAAGTTTGAATGCAACATAAGTAGTCATGCGATAACAACTCTAGGCAGCGGGTTCTACAGCACGACTAGTAAGATAGCGGAAGCGACTTCAAACACCTGAGAAAATACATGCTTAAAAAGGTCAACACAAAGGTTGGTGAGCTATAGTTTAAGTATAACAGTAATGTAAGTAGGCCACGAGATTTCAGTGCTACAACGAGCGTTTCAAAAGTATGTAAAAGTATATGCTTAACCGTGGGCACCCGGTAACTAACTTAACGTTTAATGTACCCCCTTAAAGTGCACTTGGCAAGTGCGTATAACCTCGAAGTATTAAACACTCGTTAAATGCTAGCGCTACTAGCCCGAGTGGGGATGTCAAACCCTATGGATCCATATCTAAGATTCGCGTTCACGGTTCAAAAACCAATGATTAAACGTTACCGAGCTAAAGGGAATGTTTCTGCCGTTATATAACCCACACATATATAAAGTTTAAGTACTCGTGCCTAGTATGTAAAACATAAAATCCGCATGTATTCTCAGTTCCCAAAATAAGTTAAAGTAAAAAGGGAATGCTATAACTCACAATGATTAGTAGTAATGGTAAGGTAGTAGTCGGAAAGTGGTGTGCAAGTAACGGTCCAAACGTCCTCAACCTAAGTCAAATAGCACTAAGTCAATAAGTCGTCTCAAAAGGTTTAAAAGTACGTAATTAAGGTCATAAGGGTCATCATCAATCATCATTAAACAAAAGGTAACAAGTAAGACTCGTTTATGAAAGTCGTTTAAAACAAAGGCTGACTTCGGTCAGTCACCACGGCCTCTACCCTTACTGAATTAAGGTGAGACCAGTGGTCATGGCTCCGTCTATGAGTCCCTTAAGTGTGGTAAAATTTACAGAAGCAAACTCGTCTTGGTTTGACCGTGGCGACGATCTAAGTGCGAGTAGGTCAGAAATTTCTGCACAACGTTAAAGGACATGGTAACGATCGGAGGGCCGTAAATCCTAAACCGTAACTCGGATTAAGACGAGTCCTATATGAAAAGTTATCTACTCGAAAAGTTCTATCTAAAAATCAAGGTTAGAACAGCCCAGGTCTACTGGTCTGTTCCAGAAGCATCAGGTCAGTAGGTCTTGGACAGAACAGTGGGTTTTGGAGAGTTCCGGTTGTCTCGGTGCTTGATGTTCATCACGGTTCTCATCCTTGATGCGTATAGCTTCAAGTGTACAACTCGTTGATGTGTTAACATCATTTTGACCAAGGTTTGTCCATCATAACTCAAGTGCAAGTGTTGTAAGTGTTTGATGAACCAAGGTTACATGTAAGTTTATGAACAAGTTCATGAACACTAAGAAAGATCACAACCAAGTGTTGGATCCATGATACTTGCACCAAAGTGTAAGCTCTTGTTGGTTTCATGTCCTTGTTCAAATGTGTAGTAAGCTACTAATAATAAGAAATAAAGAAAATGAATGATAAGCCTAAACCAACCATGAAGGTGGTATTCTAGTAACATACAACAAACAAGAACACAAGTAACAATTATAAAGGTTATAACTTTAAATCTTTTGAAACAAAATATGTAGAACATAACTAGATAGATTATGTTCTTGGATGTTCTTGATAATACAAGATATTATGAAGAATCAAAACTAGAAAGTTTGATCTTGTAACTTAGTAAATAAAGACAAGTAAGTAAGTAAATAACAACTAGTAACTTACAAGTAATTAAACTACAACAAGATTAAGTAACAAACAACAAAAGATGATGATGATTTGCATGTATGTAAAAGGTTTTAAGAAGAAAAGAAGAAGAGAGATTTGCTCAAAATACTTACAAGAAAGTAAAGAATGCTTGAGAGAAAAGAGAGAAAAAGTTTGAGAGAAAGAAAGTAGTAAGTAAGTGTGTGTAAAAGTGAAGAATACTTGCAATATGTATCAAAGAAAAAAAAAATGAAATGGAACTCCCTTTTTTTTACTAGTGGCCGTAGGTTTCATCAAGGACAAGGGGGGGAGGTTTGCTCACTAGTCACTTGTGTGTAAAAGCCTTAAAAGTTGGATATAAGGTGTATGTGCATGGGAAGTAGATGTAATTGGCAAGTAACAAGTCTTTCATTCACTTAACCATCTAGTTTCATCATAAGAGTAATACTTGTATTATGTGATGGGCTAACTTAGTCCATTAAAGATGTAGGTTGGGCTTTCAAGTCCACTAATACTAATAAAAGCCCAAGTTTCATGTAATTAACAAATAAGTCCAACAAAGCCCAAGTAACTAACTAATAACCATAGTTAATCAAAATGATTAATAAATTTAATCATGAATGTAAATAATATTCTAAAAATATTATTCGTGAAGTTTCTTGTGTCACAAAGACGTTTCGGGCACTTAAAAGTCAAGTTCGGGCAATCAAGGCAACATGTAAATGTAATAACATACATTCGTTTAATCACACGTGTTAATAATAATAATTATTAATAAATAAATGTTGGAAAAACCAGGGTCGTTACAGTATGTGCAACGCCAACGAAGACTAAATCCTAATATGCAAGATGTAGTTAAGAAAGAAATTATTAAACTGCTAGATGCATGTTTAATTTATCCAATCTCTGATAGTCCATGGGTAAGCCCAGTTCAATGCGTGCCTAAGAAGGGTGGCATGACTGTCATTACAAATGAGAAACATGAGCTTATTCTGACTAGGACTGTAACAGGATGGCGTGTATGTATTGATTATCGAAAATTAAATGACGTCACCAGAAAAGATCACTTTCCCTTACCTTTCATTGATCAAATGTTGGAAAGATTAGCCGAAAATAGTTACTATTGTTTTCTTGATGGATTTTCCGGATATTTTCAAATTCCAATAGCACCCGAGGACCAAGAGAAAACCACGTTCACGTGCCCTTATGGTACTTTTGCTTACAAACGCATGCCATTTGGACTTTGCAATGCCCCTGCAACCTTTCAAAGGTGCATGATGGCGATTTTTCACGACATGATAGAAGAATGCATGGAAGTTTTCATGGATGACTTTTCAGTCTTCGGTGATACATTTGAATCATGTCTAGTAAATCTTGAACGGATGCTTATTAGATGCGAACAATCAAATCTGGTTCTTAATTGAGAGAAATGCCATTTCATGGTTAAAGAAGGCATCGTTCTTGGACATAAAATTTCAAAGGAAGGAATTGAAGTGGATAGAGCTAAAGTAGATGTAATTGCTAAACTTCCACATCCCACCAATGTTAGAGGAGTTAGGAGTTTTCTAGGGCATGCTGGTTTTTACCGACGCTTCATAAAAGATTTTTCTAAAATTGCCACTCCTATGAATAAACTCCTAGAAAAGGATGCTCCACTCCTATGAATAAAACTAATGCGCCGATCATGATAACATCAAATTGGAATCTACCGTTTGAACTAATGTGCGGTGCAAGTGATTTTGCAATGGGAGCCGTTTTAGGACAAAGGATTGAAAAAAGATTTCAACCTATATATTATGCTAGTAAGACGTTACAAGGAGCACAAACAAACTACACAACTACTGAAAAAGAACTCCTTGCTATTGTCTTTGCTTTTGACAAATTTCGTTCATATCTCGTTCTAGCAAAAATGGTGGTCTATACCGACCATTCTGCTCTTAGATACCTATTTTCGAAACAAGATGCTAAACCAAGATTAATCCGTTGGATCTTACTCTTACAAGAGTTCGATATTGAAATCCGAGATAAAAGAGGAGCAGAAAATCTCGCCGTTGATCATCTTTCTCGTCTTGAAAATCCTGAATTAGAAGTTCTAAATGAATCGGCCATACAAGACAACTTTCCTGATGAATATCTATTGAAGATAGATTATAATGAAATTCCATGGTTTGCAGACTATGCAAACTACTTAGTATGTGGATTCCTTGAAAAAGGATTGTCGTACCAAAAACGAAAGAAATTCTTTAGTGATATAAAACATTATTTCTGGGAAGATCCACATCTGTTTAAAAGTTGTCCAGATGGAATAATAACCGATGTGTATTCGGAGATGAAGCTAGTAAACTCTTAAACCATTGTCACACAGGACCAACAGGAGGGCATTATGGGCCTCAACTAACAGCAAGAAAAGTTTATGATGATGGATTCTATTGGCCTACAATTTACAAAGACGCACACCTTCTTTGCAAATCCTGTGATGCATGTCAAAGGGCCGGAAAAATAAGTCAACGTGATGAAATGCCACAAAATGTCATTCAAGTATGTGAAGTATTTGACATTTGGGGTATTGACTTTATGGGTCCATTTCCGAAATCTCATAATAATCTCTACATTCTCGTAGCCATTGATTATGTATCTAAATGGGCGGATGCACAAGCTCTCCCAACTAACGATGCACGAGTTGTAGTCAACTTTTTAAAACGTCTTTTTGCAAGGTTTGGAACACCGAAAGCTTTAATAAGTGATCTGGGAACTCATTTCTGTAATAACCAACTTGAGAAAGTTCTCAAAAGATATGGAGTAACTCATAAAATCTCCACCGCATATCATCCACAGATAAGTAGACAAGTTAAAAATACCAACCGAGCATTAAAACGTATTCTAGAGAAAACCGTAGGATCAAATCCGAAGGAATGGTCCATTAAATTGGAGGATGCACTCTGGGCTTTTAGAACAGCCTACAAAACTCCAATTGGAACCACACCTTTTAAACTCGTTTACGGAAAAGAATGTCATCTTCCAGTAAAAATTGAACACAAAGCATTTTGGGCTTTGAAGACATGTAATCTTCATTTACATGAAGCTGGACGTCTACGGTTAAGTCAGTTAAACGAATTAGAAGAATTAAGACATGAAGCATATGAAAATTCCTTAATCTATAAGGAAAGAACGAAGAAATGGCATGATAAAAGAATCAGAAGTTCAAAAGAATTCAAAGAAGGAGACAGAGTTCTTCTTTTCAATTCACGATTCAAGCTATTTCCTGGAAATTTGTAATCAAGATGGTCTGGACCTTTCATAGTCAAAAGAGTTTTCCCATACGGAACAGTAGAATTAATAAATTCAAATGGGATTGAATTTAAAGTTAATGCTCACAGAGTTAAACATTACATACATGGACTGATGGAAGTTGACAATGAAGTTAATCATAATTTCACCACCCAAGAAAACCTTCAAAATGAAAACATAAATATGTTATCAACAATATATGAAAAATCAAAATTGGAATATAGGGAGGAGTCAAATTTGAGTGATGAAGAAGAATTCTTATACAAACCTCCCATTCCAAGAAACGAAGAAAAATGTGAACAAGAAATTCAAATAGAAGTGAAAGAACCAAGAAAAGAACACCCGAAAAAGGTTTACAAACCAATTCGACTTACTAAAGCAGGAGACCCGGGTGAATTTATCATTTCTTGTTTGCTTAATGATGGTGCTGTATATAATGGACTCGCAGATTTAGGAGCAAGTGCAAATATTATGCCTCTTTCCTTATACAAAAGATTAGGCATGGGTAAATTAAAACCAACCAAAATAGGTGTTCAATCATTTGACCAAACCATTAAACACCCGGTTGGAATAGCAAATAATTTACTTGTTAACGTGAGAAGTTTGACCTTTGTTGCAAACTTCATAGTGATTAATATGGAGGAAAACCTTGATATTCCTCTAATTCTAGGTCGCCCATTTTTAGCAACCACCGAGGCATTCATTGATGTAAGAGAAGGTAGAATGACACTTAGGGATGGTGATACATCGATCACCTTTGTGAACCAAAAGTTTAGATCTCCACCAACCAAAACTGTTAGACCAATAAAAATGCATAAGTGTGGGGAAGATGAAGAAACACTTAATGATGATCCAATCACAAAGAATGCCGTTGATGATACGAAATTAGATGAACCCATTTTTAACAGTTCAACGAAGAAACTTTATAAACAGATTCACGATGCTAAGATTAAGGGAAACTTTAAGTTATGTAACCGATTAGTATCCAATTTATCACCAAAAGAAAAGGCGATGTTAGTTGAATTTCTGAAAGTTACGGAGGAAATCAACAAATGGATTGAAGTAAAAGTCAAAGATATACAAGTTGTTGATGATTCAATTGAAAATAATGTTAATCACAATTTCAACTAAGTGTAGGGAGGTTTATGTATTTCTGTTAGAGTTAGATTTGATGTTTTCGTGTAGTTCTCGAAAATGGAACCCGAATGGTCTTTCCCTAGCAGACCCTAAAGAACTAGTCTTCTCACCCCATTCTGAATTTTTATTTTTTTTAGGTTTTTACGAAATGAAGACTTCCTGTGAATTAAACCATGGTCTAATGCTACACGCTTTGATCACTAAACGTAATAATGACACACTTCCGAGTGAAATAGTATCATTAATCAGAGGTAAATTGGACGGAGTAAGAAAAGAATCCATATGCGAAGATAATAAGTTACAATTTGGTAAAGGAAAATCAAAATCCGCAGCGAAAAGGAGAGCACGACACCTTGAAAAATGTCACAAATGCGGAAAATGGTCACACGAAGGTAAATGTTCAAATAATCAAACCTATACAAATACCGAATTTGTTACTTTATGCAGAGATGGACCGTTCATATGTTTAGAAGAAAAAACGTTAAATGCTCGAGGTTACGCCTATGTAGCCATGGAAAATCAATTAGTCCGACTATCTTGTGAGTGGGCTAGAGCATATCACTAAGAAATCTATTTCACAGGTAAGTTTGTACAGTTTTTTTTTTTTAGTTTTAACCTTTTGATAATAAACGCTAATTTGTTCGCTATAAAGTATTAAATTGGTATTCGATGAAATTAGGTCTTGCGACTGAAATTATTGATATCATACAAAAATTTATTACATCACTGTGAAATTTAACGTTTATTCTTAAGGTATAAATATCTTTAATCAATCAACCCAAAATATTTCAAAAATTCGTCATGAGTTAAATTAGGTCATGGAACCGAAATTACTCTACCGAAAAGAGGGGCGTATATTTTTGATAATATTTGATTGATTAAAGTGGGATAAAAGTCAAAAAGATTTTTAATTTTATTTTTACCATGTTTTTAAAATTAATATATAAATCTTAAATTGATAATGTAAACTTTTTAAATCAATATATTTAAAATTGTAAATATTTGAAAATTTAATATTTTTAATATAAGTTTTTATGTATAAAAACAAAAATATAATTTAAGTTTGGTGTGAATTTTTTTAATTTTATGCATTTTAAATTTAAGTTTGGTGTGAATTTAAAAACAAAAATTTACTTTATTTCATTAAGTTAAAAATACGATTTTTAAAATTCGTCGTGAGTTGAAGACTAGGTCGTTGAACCGAAATTGCTTTACCCGAGGGAGGGACGAGAACTTTTATTATCATTATTTTTAATCTTATTGAATTAAAGTATGCCAAAAACATTAAAAAACCCCAAAATCTTTGCTTTTAAAACCGCGCTTTAAATTGACAAATTTTAAAATTTTGTCGAGGGACGGACTAGGACATCGTTCCGAAACGACCTCGTCCTAAATAACATGGGAAACAAAATTTTAAAATTAATTAATTAATTGTTTTATAAGTTAAGTTATTATAAAAAAAAATATACAAACTCCGCAACTCGCGGAGTTTGAAGAGGAAAAACACCGCGACTCGCGGAGGATCAAAATTCCAGAAAAAAAATATAACGCAAGAATAGACCAGTCCCCAACATAACCAAACTCAATTTACTGCGAAAAAAAAAGAAAAAACACTCCCAAAATCGAAATTTTTCACCAAAAATCATCACATTTTTTACTAAAATCATGTTGAGAAGGATGCTATCAAGGAATTACTCAAGAAAAATGGTAAATTTCTACACGTAAACAACATTTAATCCGAAAATTAGTGTTCTTGAGCAAATTTATACCCAATTTGATTTTGATGTTTTTTATGTAATTATGCTTAAATTGCTTATGTATTATGCTTGTATAACCTAGAGTGATGCTATTTAACATGATTAGAAGCCTTAAACTTCAAATTTTGAGTAATCTAGGGTTTGTGTTCTTGAGCAATTTGGGGCTTTTTGATATAAACAGGTTATGGCCGATTTTTGTGATGAATTATTGCTAAATTAAGTAGTGTAACATGTTTAAGTAGTTAATTGATCCAAACTTTGAGCCTAAACATGATTTTTGAGAATTAAAGTGGACTTTTTCAAGTCTAAAATTCATGAACTTGATTTTTGAGAGATAATGCCATTAGAAACTTGTTTAATTGCTAATAATGATTATTTTGACATGTTATTTGAGTTGAATGCTTATGAACTTGGCGAACATTTTCGTATATGATTATTTGAAAAAGTGTAGATTTGATAAAAATATGAAAATGAGCATAAGTTTGATATAAATTGAACATGTCATTGTAATTATTTTGATTGATGATTTTGCTGACACTAATGCATATTTGGATGCACAAAAATTGTGTTTGATGTGTTTTGCAGACTGAAAGGGGTGAATCTTCATCCCAAGCTCGCATTGCTCCTCCTGAGAATGCGGAACAACAGGATGTTGATAACTATTACAAACAAGATATACCTCATCCAGTTATGACATTTTCAGATATGCACGTGGAAAATTTGCACCCGAACTTGAGATTAGACAGACGTTGGATAGATTATCCAAAATACCAAAGTGGCTTGCATACTCTTCATTCTAAAGCTGTTGAAGTACCTAGGGTAATAGAATGGGAACCGTTAGAAGCTGTAGAATTGGCTGAGCCAATTAGAGAATTACTTACACAGAGGTATGGTAATTCTACTTTTAACGATTGGGTACGATTATTCAACATGCGTAGACCTGTATATAAAGTATGGTGTGAAGAATTATTGTGTAGTATAGAAATAAATGATCGGGTAGCTAGTTTAACCGATCGAACTTTTATTAGATTTTTGTTAGGAGGTTCGTAGGTATGAATTTCTTAATAAACATAATTAATGTTCTAAGAAAGAAACGGTAATGGCACAATCCGACTTGTCAAATTACCAGAATATCCGAAAAAGACCGAATCATCAAGAAATATATTTTCTTGATATATTTAGAGATTATATTGTCCGCAAAAGTTATGTAACATGGTTTATGATGAGGGTGTGATATGTGAACCTTTGTCATGTTCCATTAGAAACTCAACATGACTTACTGTAATATAATCACGTTGATCAAGTGTCATTATATTATACTAACTCATGCTTCAGTTCCCAACATTACTTCAAAACATCCATTTTTTTTTTCGAATTTTTCAGATTTTAGAAACTAAAATAGTTTCTTTTATGATGTAACACAGATAGCGCGAAGAGGTAATGATTTCAGATAAGAATGGTTTCGAAAAATATCTTCAGAATTATGGAGGATATTTATAATGGGAGATACGATGATATCTTAGAATATTTAAGATAAGATGATGATGAAGAATATTGTCCGCAAAGGTTTTAGAGTAAGGATCAAGGTATTCGCTAATGATTTCAGCAGACTCCCATTTGAATCATGTCTAGTTAATCTGGAACGAATGCTTATTAGATGCGAACAATCAAATCTGGTTCTTAATTGGGAGAAATGCCATTTCATGGTTAAAGAAGGCATCGTTCTTGGACATAAAATTTCAAAGGAAGGAATTGAAGTGGATAGAGCTAAAGTAGATGTAATTGCTAAACTTCCACATCCCACCAATGTTAGAGGAGTTAGGAGTTTTCTAGGGCATGCCGGTTTTTACCGACGCTTCATAAAAGATTTTTCTAAAATTGCCACTCCTATGAATAAACTCCTAGAAAAGGATGCTCCACTCCTATGAATAAACTCACTAATGCGCCGATCATGATAACACCAAATTGTAATCTACCGTTTGAACTAATGTGCGATGCAAGTGATTTTGCAATGGGAGCCGTTTTAGGACAAAGGATTGAAAAAAGATTTCAACCTATATATTATGCTAGTAAGACGTTACAAGGAGCACAAACAAACTACACAACTACTGAAAAAGAACTCCTTGCTATTGTCTTTGCTTTTGACAAATTTTGTTCATATCTCGTTCTAGCAAAAATGGTGGTCTATACCGACCATTCTGCTCTTAGATACCTATTTTCGAAACAAGATGCTAAACCAAGATTAATCCGTTGGATCTTACTCTTACAAGAGTTCGATATTGAAATCCGAGATAAAAGAGGAGCAGAAAATCTCGCCGCTGATCATCTTTCTCGTCTTGAAAATCCTGAATTAGAAGTTCTAAATGAATCGGCCATACAAGACAACTTTCCTGATGAATATCTATTGAAGATAGATTATAATGAAATTCCATGGTTTGCAGACTATGCAAACTACTTAGTATGTGGATTCCTTGAAAAAGGATTGTCGTACTAAAACCGAAAGAAATTCTTTAGTGATATAAAACATTATTTCTGGGAAGATCCACATCTGTTTAAAAGTTGTCCAGATGGAATAATAACCGATGTGTATTCGGAGATGAAGCTAGTAAAATCTTAAACCATTGTCACACAGGACCAACAGGAGGGCATTATGGGCCTCAACTAACAGCAAGAAAAGTTTATGATGCTGGATTCTATTGGCCTACAATTTACAAAGACGCACACCTTCTTTGCAAATCCTGTGATGCATGTCAAAGGGCCGGAAAAATAAGTCAACGTGATGAAATGCCACAAAATGTCATTCAAGTATGTGAAGTATTTGACATTTGGGGTATTGACTTTATGGGTCCATTTCCGAAATCTCATAATAATCTCTACATTCTCGTAGCCATTGATTATGTATCTAAATGGGCGGATGCACAAGCTCTCCCAACTAACGATGCACGAGTTGTAGTCAACTTTTTAAAACGTCTTTTTGCAAGGTTTGGAACACCGAAAGCTTTAATAAGTGATCGGGGAACTCATTTCTGTAATAACCAACTTGAGAAAGTTCTCAAAAGATATGGAGTAACTCATAAAATCTCCACCGCATATCATCCACAGATAAGTAGACAAGTTAAAAATACCAACCGAGCATTAAAACGTATTCTAGAGAAAACCGTAGGATCAAATCCGAAGGAATGGTCCATTAAATTGGAGGATGCACTCTGGGCTTTTAGAACAGCCTACAAAACTCCAATTGGAACCACACCTTTTAAACTCGTTTACGGAAAAGAATGTCATCTTCCAGTAGAAATTGAACACAAAGCATTTTGGGCTTTGAAGATATGTAATCTTGATTTACATGAAGCTGGACGTCTACGGTTAAGTCAGTTAAACGAATTAGAAGAATTAAGACATGAAGCATATGAAAATTCCTTAATCTATAAGGAAAGAACGAAGAAATGGCATGATAAAAGAATCATAAGTTCAAAAGAATTCAAAGAAGGAGACAGAGTTCTTCTTTTCAATTCACGATTCAAGCTATTTCCTGGAAAATTGAAATCAAGATGGTCTGGACCTTTCATAGTCAAAAGAGTTTTCCCATACGGAACAGTAGAATTAATAAATTCAAATGGGATTGAATTTAAAGTTAATGGTCACAGAGTTAAACATTACATACATGGACCGATGGAAGTTGACAATGAAGTTAATCATAATTTCACCTCCCAAGAAAACCTTCAAAATGAAAACATAAATATGTTATCAACAATATATGAAAAATCAAAATTGGAATATAGGGAGGAGTCAAATTTGAGTGATGAAGAAGAATTCTTATACAAACCTCCCATTCCAAGAAACGAAGAAAAATGTGAACAAGAAGTTCAAATAGAAGTGAAAGAACCAAGAAAAGAACACCCAAAAAAGGTTTACAAACCAACTCGACTTACTAAAGCAGGAGACCCGGGTGAATTTATCATTTCTTGTTTGCTTAATGATGGTGCTGTATATAATGGACTCGCAGATTTAGGAGCAAGTGCAAATATTATGCCTCTTTCCTTATACAAAAGATTAGGTATGGGTAAATTAAAACCAACCAAAATAGGTGTTCAATCATTTGACCAAACCATTAAACACCCGGTTGGAATAGCAAATAATTTACTTGTTAACGTGAGAAGTTTGACCTTTGTTGCAAACTTCATAGTGATTAATATGGAGGAAAACCTTGATATTCCTCTAATTCTAGGTCGCCCATTTTTAGCAACCACCGAGGCATTCATTGATGTAAGAGAAGGTAGAATGACACTTAGGGATGGTGATACATCGATCACCTTTGTGAACCAAAAGTTTAGATCTCCACCAACCAAAACTGTTAGACCAATAAAAACGCATAAGTGTGGGGAAGATGAAGAAACACTTAATGATGATCCAATCACAAAGAATGCCGTTGATGATACGAAATTAGATGAACCCATTTTTAACAGTTCAACGAAGAAACTTTATAAACGGATTCACGATGCTAAGATTAATGGAAACTTTAAGTTATGTAACCGATTAGTATCCAATTTATCACCAAAAGAAAAGGCGATGTTAGTTGAATTTCTGAAAGTTACGGAGGAAATCAACAAATGGATTGAAGTAAAAGTCAAAAATATACAAGTTGTTGATGATTCAATTGAAAATAATGTTAATCAAAATTTCAACTAAGTGTAGGGAGGTTTATGTATTTCTGTTAGAGTTAGATTTTCTGTTTTCGTGTAGTTCTCGAAAATGGAACCCGAATGGTCTTTCCCTAGCAGACCCTAAAGAACTAGTCTTCTCCCCCCATTCTGAATTTTTATTTTTTTTTAGGTTTTTACGAAATGAAGACTTCCTGTGAATTAAACCATGGTCTAATGCTACACGCTTTGATCACTAAACGTAATAATGACACACTTCCGAGTGAAATAGTATCATTAATCAGAGGTAAATTGGACGGAGTAAGAAAAGAATCCAGATGCAAAGATAATAAGTCACAATTTGGTAAAGGAAAATCAAAATCCGCAGCGAAAAGGAGAGCACGACACCTTGAAAAATGTCACAAATGCGGAAAATGGTCACACGAAGGTAAATGTTCAAATAATCAAACCTATACAAATACCGAATTTGTTACTTTATGCAGAGATGGACCGTTCATATGTTTAGAAGAAAAAACGTTAAATGCTCGAGGTTACGCCTATGTAGCCATGGAAAATCAATTAGTCCGACTATCTTATGAGTGGGCTAGAGCATATCACTAAGAAATCTATTTCACAGGTAAGTTTGTACAGTTTTTTTTTTTTTTTTAGTTTTAACCTTTTGATAATAAACGCTAATTTGTTCGCTATAAAGTATTAAATTGGTATTCGATGAAATTAGGTCTTGCGACCGAAATTATTGATATCATACAAAAATTTATTACATCACTGTGAAATTTAACGTTTATTCTTAAGGTATAAATATCTTTAATCAATCAACCCAAAATATTTTAAAAATTCGTCATGAGTTAAATTAGGTCATGGAACCGAAATTACTTTATCGAAAAGAGGGGCGTATATTTTTGATAATATTTGATTGATTAAAGTGGGATAAAAGTCAAAAAGATTTTTAATTTTATTTTTACCATGTTTTTAAAATTAATATATAAATCTTAAATTGATAATGTAAACTTTTTAAATCAATATATTTAAAATTGTAAATATTTGAAAATTTAATAATTTTAATATAAGTTTGTATGTATAAAAACAAAAATATAATTTAAGTTTGGTGTGAATTTTTTTAATTTTATGCATTTTAAATTTAAGTTTGGTGTGAATTTAAAAACAAATATTTACTTTATTTCATTAAGTTAAAAATACAATTTTTAAAATTCGTCGTGAGTTGAAGACTAGGTCGTTGAACCGAAATTGCTTTACCCGAGGGAGGGACGAGAACTTTTATTATCATTATTTTTAATCTTATTGAATTAAAGTATGCCAAAACATTAAAAAACCCCAAAATCTTTGCTTTTAAAACCGCGCTTTAAATTGACAAATTTTAAAATTTTGTCGACGGACGGACTAGGACATCGTTCCGAAACGACCTCATCATAAATAACATGGGAAACAAAATTTTAAAATTAATTAATTAATTGTTTTATAAGTTAAGTTATTATAAAAAAAAATATACAAACTCCGCGACTCGCGGAGTTTGAAGAGGAAAAACACCGCGACTCGCGGAGGATCAAAATTCCAGAAAAAAAATATAACGCAAGAACATACCAGTCCCCAACATAACCAAACTCAATTTACTGCGAAAAAAAAAAGAAAAAACACTCCCAAAATCGAAATTTTTCACCAAAAATCATCACATTTTTTACTAAAATCATGTTGAGAAGGATGCTATCAAGGAATTACTCAAGAAAAATGGTAAATTTCTACACGTAAACAACATTTAATCCGAAAATTAGTGTTCTTGAGCAAATTTATACCCAATTTGATTTTGATGCTTTTTATGTAAGTATGCTTAAATTGCTTATGTATTATGCTTGTATAACCTAGAGTGATGCTATTTAACATGATTAGAAGCCTTAAACTTCAAATTTTGAGTAATCTAGGGTTTGTGTTCTTGAGCAATTTGGGGCTTTTTGATATAAACAGGTTATGGCTGATTTTTGTGATGAATTATTGCTAAATTAAGTAGTGTAACATGTTTAAGTAGTTAATTGATCCAAACTTTGAGCCTAAACATGATTTTTGAGAATTAAAGTGGACTTTTTCAAGTCTAAAATTCATGAACTTGATTTTTGAGAGATAATGCCATTTGAAACTTGTTTAATTGCTAATAATGATTATTTTGACATGTTATTTGAGTTGAATGCTTATGAACTTGGCGAACATTTTCGTATATGATTATTTGAAAAAGTGTAGATTTGATAAAAATATGAAAATGGGCATAAGTTTGATATAAATTGAACATGTCATTGTAATTATTTTGATTGATGATTTTGCTGACACTAATGCATATTTGGATGCACAAAAATTGTGTTTGATGTGTTTTGCAGACTGAAAGGGGTGAATCTTCATCCCAAGCTCGCATTGCTCCTCCTGAGAATGCGGAACAACAGAATGTTGATAACTATTACAAACAAGATATACCTCATCCAGTTATGACATTTTCATATATGCACGTGGAAAATTTGCACCCAAACTTGAGATTAGACAGACATTGGATAGATTATCCAAAATACCAAAGGGGCTTGCATACTCTTCATTCTAAAGCTGTTGAAGTACCTAGGGTAATAGAATGGGAACCGTTAGAAGCTGTAGAATTGGCCGAGCCAATTAGAGAATTACTTACACAGAGGTATGGTAATTCTACTTTTAACGATTGGGTACGATTATTCAACATGCGTAGACCTGTATATAAAGTATGGTGTGAAGAATTATTGTGTAGTATAGAAATAAATGATCGGGTAGCTAGTTTAACCGATCGAACTTTTATTAGATTTTTGTTAGGAGGTTCGATGCGCCACATGTCTCTACTAGACATGGCTCAGGCCTTACGTATATATACGCCTGAGGAGCTAGCATCTGCTAATTGTAGAGGGTTGATATTAAATGGTAGGAAGATTGATAAAAATTTTGATACGCATGGTGTATGGAGTCAAATGACTAGCCATCACCAATTTAAAGGGGGAAATTACTCTTATTTGGATATAGATAGAGCTGAGTTAAGAGTAATTCACAGGTTTCTAGCGAACTCGATTACACAGCGAGGTAAAAATAAGGAAAAGGTAAATGAGCAAGATTTATTTTACCACATGTGTATTCGAGACCCACAAAGCGCTGTAAGTATACCTTATTGTGTGGGTTATTATTTATCAGCTATGGTTAGGGGGATGAGACCGCACAGTATAATAGGAGGTGGTATATTTATTACATTAATTGCTGAGTATCTCGATGTGGATATAAGTCGGGAGGATTATTAATCGAAGCACCAGAACCCCGAGATACAATTGGTTTAAATGTATATCATGGTGCTTAGGTTTTGAAAAGGCGAAATTACGCCGCAGTAAGATATAATGGAAGACATCCACAGGTTGAGAGAAATCAACAGCCAGGTAATGTGGGAGGGGGAAATGAAATGACAGAAATGCAAAGGTTTATAGCTTCACAAGAGTATGAAAATGCTAGACATCGAGCATTTGAAAATTGGCAAGTTCATCAAAACCAAATCATAGCTCATTGCCAACATATAGGTAGAAACTATATTCCTACTCCAACGCCCGTATTTCCTACCTGGTTTATAGAGATCCAACCACCGTATCCTACTTATAACCCAGCTGAAGCATTTTATAACACATACGGTTATGCATGGAACCCCTACTGGTATCAGTATCAACCCTAGTTTATTTAGTTTTATTTATTTTTGTAATGTTACTACATTTAACACTTATGTTGATATTGTAATAGTTTTTATAATTTTCTAACTTTTATTATTAGATTTTAATAATTTTTGAATGTGGGGTAATATACCAAACTTCAAAAATATGTATATATGTTTGCAGTTTATCTTATGTACACAACAGGGTAAAACAACGCATTTTCAAAGACTGGCATTAAGTTCAGCAAAAGCAACTAATTTTGACGTCAAGATGCAAAATATATGTGAAATAACGACAAGATGGAATGAACAAATGATGTGCACCATTTATCATTGATAATGCTAAAAACGAACATATATTTCATAGCATTATTCCTCAAGAAAGACAAGCTTTTAGTTGCAATTGTTCTATTTACAAGTGATATTCGTTTAAATAATAAAAGGTGAAGACAAAAGACAGATTCGACGAATTGAAGACGCAAACGACCAAAAAGCTCAAAAGTACAAAAGACAATCAAAAAGGTTCCAATTATTGATAAGAAACGTCTCGAAATCACAAGAGTACAAGATTCAAAACACAAAGTACAAGATATTAAATTGTACGCGAGGACGTTCGAAAATCCGGAACCGGGACCAGAGTCAACTCTTAACGCTCGACGCAACGGACTAAAAATTACAAGTTAACTATGTATATAAATATAATATAATATATAATTAATTATATTAATTATATATATATTATATTTATATATATAAAACCGTCGGCAGAGAAACTCCAAGGGTGTGAGCTGTAAATTCATCCTCCGCGACTCGCGGAGTTTGAAGGGGTTTTTGCCGCGAGTCGCGGAGCCCCAATTTTCAACTCTGGCTATAAAGCCAACCGAATTCTGATCAAATTTCATCTTCTTTTTCTTCCTCTTCATACGTAAAATTTATATTTATATTTATAATTTATATTTTAATTTTAATTATAATTCTAATAATAAGGGTATGTTAGCGAATGTTGTAAGGGTGTAAGTCGAAATTCTGTCCGTGTAACGCTACGCTATTTTTAATCATTGTAAGTTATGTTCAACCTTTTTATATTAATGTCTCGTAGCTAAGTTATTATTATGCTTATTTAAAACGAAGTAATCATGATGTTGGGCTAATTACTAAAATTGGGTAATTGGGCTTTGTACCATAATTGGGGTTTGGACAAAAGAACGACACTTGTGGAAATTAGACTATGGGCTATTAATGGGCTTTATATTTGTTTAACTAAATGAAAGTTTGTTAATGTTAATATAAAGATTTACAATTGGGCGTCCCTATAAATTACCATATACACTCGATCGGACACGATGGGCGGGGTATTTATATGTACGAATAATCGTTCATTTAACCGGACACGGGAATGGATTAATAGCCACTAGAATAATTAAAACAGGGGTGAAATTACATTCAAGGGTAATTGGTGTAATTGTTAACAAAGTAGTAAAACCTTGGTTTACACGCAGTCGATAACCTGGTGTATTCATTAAACAAAGTATTAAAACCTTGTTACAATTCGAATCCCCAATTAGTTGGAATATTTAACTTCGGGTATAATAATAATTTGACAAGGACACTTGCAATTTATATTTATGACTGATGGACTGTTATGGACAAAAACCAGACGGACATATTGAATAATCCAGGACAAAGGACAATTAACCCATGGGCATAAAACTAAAATCAACACGTCAAACATCATGATTACGGAAGTTTAAATAAGCATAATTCTTTTATTTCATATTTAATTTCCTTTATTTTATATTTAATTGCACTTCTAATTGTCGCACTTTTATTTATTGTTATTTAATCGCACTTTTAATTATCGTACTTTTTAATTATCGCAATTTTATTTTATCGCATTTTTATTATTCGCAATTTCATTATCGTTATTTACTTTACGCTTTAATTTAAAGTCTTGTATTTATTTTATATTTTACATTAGGTTTTAACTGCGATTAAAGTCTTAAAATCGACAAACCGGTCATTAAACGGTAAAAACCCCCCTTTATAATAATAATATTACTTATATATATATTTGTATTTTTATAAAAGTGAACTAATATAGCGTTGAGCTTTGTTTGAAGATTTCCCTGTGGAACGAACCGGACTTACTAAAAACTACACTACTGTACGATTAGGTACACTGCCTATAAGTGTTGTAGCAAGGTTTAAGTATATCCATTCTATAAATAAATAAATATCTTGTGTAAAATTGTATCGTATTTAATAGTATTTTCTAGTAAAATAATAACTATTTTATATACACCTCGCTTCACATCAAGTATTTTTGGCGCCGCTGCCGGGGAACTATCTTAAAAGCCGGAAGCGCAACGCTAATATAAAAAGAAAAAAAAAAGATTTTTATCTACTTTTATTAAAATTCGTTTTTGTAAAAATACGTTTTAATTATTGAAAAATATAAAAAGAAAAACAAAAATATAAGCATTTTTAAGATTTTGTTAAATATTTAAGTTTTATAAGTTTCTTTATCTTTATTTTAGTTTATAATAATATAAATTTTATTAAACATCTTTCATTTATATAAAAATTAAAAACAGAAAACATAAAAAAAAAAAAAATAAAGAAAAACGCGTAAAAATTGAAAGCTGTCAACAGAATTTCTGAACCCCGCGACTCGCGGGGTTTTCTTCTTTAATTGCCGCGACTCGCGGAGATACTCTGACACGCGAACAGAAACCCTAAAACTGCATTAATTACGGGATATTATTAATTATTATTATTATTTAACCTAATTATTATTATTATTATTAGTTTTAGTTTTATTTTTACTTTTTATTTAATTTATGTATTTTGTTTAATTAGTTTTTTTTTAAAATTGTAAAATTAATAGTTTAATAAATAATATAAAAATAATATTTTTATAAAAATTGTACTTTGTACAACTTTTTGTATATTTTTATATTTTGTCCCTTTTTAATCGTTGTAGCGTAATTTTTGTATTTTTAGCTCATATTTAATTTTAAACTTAGTTTTTGCTATAGTTATTTTTACTCCTAGATTTTTAGGCTTTGCCGTAGAATTCCTTAAGTGCTTTTTCTTTAGACTAAGATTTAGGTGCTTTAGAATTTTGCGACGCCTTTTTAAGTTTTAGTTTCTTTTTAAGTCATTTCCATTTGGGATTTAGTTTTTCCTTGTAAGCTTTAATATTTTTAGACACCTTTTACTATGTACCAATTATCATTCCAATTAGTAATTTCAATTTGCGATTATAATTTTAAATTAGTTGTAGTAATAAGGTTAAATTAGTTAAGTATTTTTAAGTTTTTATAAGTTTCTTTTATTTTTCCGTCACCTTTTATTTTTCAACCATTTTTTTCTTTTTCGACCTTTTTCGACGAACTCTTTTTCTCTCTTATTTCTCGCTATTCTAGTTTTAGGACATAGATTTTTATTCTACTTCTTATCTAAATTTCTTAAAATTACGAAAATTTATTTTAAGTGGTTAAATTAATAGACATCAAAATTTTCTGGTTCGTAGTAATAGTTGGATTTGTACGTGGACCGGGTTATTGGAGCCAAACAGTCCTCAATTATATTGAGACCAAACGAATCCTGCCCCTCTGCTGCATCTTTTGGCTATTCGAAACGTGGGCAAAATCAGAAAAGTCTATTGATTGGATAACTTATTATAAATTTTCTTTCCTTTTAAAAACTAATAGGATATTCAGTGAATGCACCGAGCAAGACGTTCATCACCTTTTATACGTTCACCACCTGTAACTAGATCAAGACATTTAGCAAATATAACCGCCGTTGATTTTTCTTTAGAATCGTCATCCAGTAGACCAAGTACTTCAGTTCAAATTTCCGATAATCCATTTTTTGAACCCAACCTCACAATTGAGAATCCGGAGAATATTCAGGAACGGTTCATAGATCCTGAACCACTAAACTTTCCTCCGGAACCACCAATCATTCAAACAGAGATTGTTGAGGAACGAACCATTAAATCAGAATCATCTAGTGATACCGATTCGACAAATTCAATTATGGAGAATCTGGAACCTTTAAGTATGGAAGACCGAATGAGAGCTAAACGCACTGGCCAAGGTCACGCAATTACTCATCCAGACATTAATGCGCCAGATTATGAAATCAAAGGGCAAATTCTACACATGGTGACTAATCAATGCCAATTTAGTGGTGCGCCGAAGGAAGATCCAAATGAACATCTACGTACCTTTAATAGGATCTGCACACTATTTAAAATCCGAGAAGTGGAGGATGAACAAATATATCTCATGTTATTTCCCTGGACTTTAAAGGGAGAAGCCAAAGATTGGTTGGAATCGTTACCTGAAGGGGCGATTGATACATGGGACGTTTTAATTGACAAATTTCTTAAACAATTCTTTCCTGCATCTAAAGCCGTAAGACTTCAAGCAGAAATTGTTACGTTCACACAGAAGCCAAATGAAACTCTATATGAGGCGTGGACAAGATATGGAAAGTTGTTAAGAGGATGTCCGCAACATGGTTTAGACACCTGCCAAATAGTACAAATATTCTACCAAGGATGCGACATCACTACAAGAAAAGACATAGATATAGCAGCTGGTGGTTCTATTATGAAGAAAACCGAAACTGATGCTTACAAAATTATTGATAATACTGCTTCCCACTCACATGAGTGGCACCAAGAAAAAGATATCATTAGATCATCTAAAGCAGCTAGAGCCGATTCTAGCCATGACTTAGATTCCATTTCGGCAAAGATAGATGCTTTCGAGAGACGAATGGAAAAGATGACTAAGGATATTCACTCAATACGAATTAGTTGTGAGCAGTGTGGAGGACCACATTTGACAAAAGATTGTCTCAGTATTGAATTAACAATGGAACAAAGGGAGAATATTTCATACATAAACCAAAGGCCTGGAAATAATTATCAGAATAATTATCAACCGCCAAGACCGATTTACAATCAAAACCAGAATTATAACCGAAATATTCCATACAACAACCAACAAGGTCCTAGCAATCAACAAGTATCCAATACTACTTATAATCAGCAAAGACCGAATTTTCAAAACAAACCACCACAACAAACTGATGATAAAAAGCCGAATTTAGAAGATATGATGACGAAGCTAGTTGAAACTCAAACGCAGTTTTTCACATCTCAAAAACAAACTAATGAACAAAATGCTCAAGCATTTAGAAATCAACAAGCTTCTATTCAAAATCTGGAACAAGAAGTAAGTAACCTAGCAAGATTAATAGGTGAAAGAAAACCGGGAAGTCTACCTAGTGATACAAATGCTAACCCCCGGAATGAAACAGCTAAAGCTATTACCACAAGAAGTGGTACAACACTTAAACCACCTGAAATACCTGTAACTTCTGATGAAACTATTCCTACTCCACAAGAACCACAACCTGATCAAGATAAGGAAAAAGAACCGGTAGTTGAAAAGGTTAATGAAGATAACACAGTTAAGGATAAACCTTATGTTAAACCATACCAACCACCACTTCCTTATCCGAGTAAAATGAAGAAAGAAAAACTTGAAGCCGAGCAATCCAAATTCTTGGATATGTTTAAACAGATAAATGTAAATCTTCCTTTCATTGATGTGATTTCAGGAATGCCAAGATATGCTAAATTCTTGAAAGATCTAATCACGAATAGAAAGAAAATGGAAGAACTCTCGGCTGTTACTATGAATGCTAATTGTTCAGCAGTGCTGTTGAATAAGATACCAGAAAAACTATCTGATCCAGGAAGTTTCACAATTCCATGTTTTCTGGGTAGTCTTAGTTCAATAGAAGCATTGGCAGACTAAGGTGCTAGTATAAATCTAATGCCGTATTCATTATACGCTAAACTAGACCTTGGAGAATTGAAACCAACCAGAATAAGCATACAACTAGCCGATAGATCAATAAAATATCCTACAGGGATAATGGAAAATATGCTAGTTAAAGTTGGTACTTTAGTATTTCCAGTAGATTTTGTTGTTTTGGACATGGAAGAAGATTCTCAAGTTCCTCTCATATTAGGAAGACCATTCTTAAACACGGCTAAAGCAATGATAGACGTGTTTGGTAAGAAACTGACCCTAAGTATAGAGGATGAGAGTGTTACCTTTTCAGTTGATAGAGCAATGCAACAACCACAATCTGCAGATGATACATGTTATTATATTCAAACTATAGATGCACATGCAGAATTATTAGAAGAATTTCCAGAATTACAAGGAACAGGAGAATGTTCTTTAGGAGAAGGTAATGAACCAATTGATGAAGCTGAAATGTTAGCTACACTTATAGCTAATGGATATGAACCAACAACAGAAGAAATTCAAATGCTAAAAGAAGAAGACAGATATCGATATAAATCATCGATAGAAGAACCTCCGAAATTAGAGTTAAAGCCACTTCCAAACCATTTGGAATACACTTATTTACATGGTGAATCTGAATTACCTGTAATAATATCGTCTTCTCTTACTGAAAATGAGAAATCACAACTCATTTCTGTGTTGAAAGCTCATAAACCAGCCATTGCATGGAAAATTCATGATATTAAAGGAATAAGTCCTTCGTATTGCACACATAAAATCCTTATGGAAGAAGGTCATAAAACGTATGTGCAACGCCAAAGAAGACTAAATCCTAATATGCAAGATGTAGTTAAGAAAGAGATTATTAAACTGCTAGATGCAGGTTTAATTTATCCAATCTCTGATAGTCCATGGGTAAGCCCAGTTCAATGCGTGCCTAAGAAGGGTGGCATGACTGTCATTATAAATGAGAAAAATGAGCTTATTCCTACTAGGACTGTAACAGGATGGCGTGTATGTATTGATTATAGAAAATTAAATGACGCCACCAGAAAAGATCACTTTCCCTTACCTTTCATAGATCAAATGTTGGAAAGATTAGCCGGAAATAGTTACTATTGTTTTCTAGATGGATTTTCCGGATATTTTCAAATTCCAATAGCACCCGAAGATCAAGAGAAAACCACATTCACGTGCCCTTATGGTACTTTTGCTTACAAAAGAATGCCATTTGGACTTTGTAACGCCCCTGCAACCTTTCAAAGGTGTATGATGGCGATTTTTCATGACATGATAGAAGAATGCATGGAAGTTTTCATGGATGACTTTTCAGTTTTCGGTGATACATTTAAATCATGTCTAGTTAATCTGGAACGAATGCTAATTAGATGCGAAAAATCAAATCTAGTACTTAATTGGGAGAAATGCCATTTCATGGTTAAAGAAGGCATCGTTCTTGGACATAAAATTTCAAAAGAAGGAATCGAAGTGGATAGAGCTAAAGTAGATGTAATTGCTAAACTTCCACATCCCACCAATGTTAGAGGAGTTAGGAGTTTTCTAGGGCATGCTGGTTTTTACCGACGTTTCATAAAAGATTTTTCTAAAATTTCCACTCCTATGAATAAACTCCTAGAAAAGGATGCGCCATTCATCTTTTCAGATGAGTGTATAAAATCTTTTAATATTCTTAAAGAAAAACTCACTAATGCACCGATCATGATAACACCAAATTGGAATCTACCATTTGAACTAATGTGCGATGCAAGTGATTTTGCAATGGGAGCCGTTTTAGGACAAAGGATTGAAAAACGATTTCAACCTATATATTATGCTAGTAAGACATTACAAGGAGCACAAACGAACTATACAACTACTGAAAAAGAACTCCTTGCTATTGTCTTTGCTTTTGACAAATTTCGATCATATCTCGTTCTAGCAAAAACGGTGGTCTATACCGACCATTCTGCTCTTAGATACCTATTTTCAAAACAAGATGCTAAACCAAGATTAATCCGTTGGATCTTACTCTTACAAGAGTTTGATATTGAAATCCGAGATAAAAGAGGAGCAGAAAATCTCGCCGCTGATCATCTTTCTCGTCTTGAAAATCCCGAATTAGAAGTTCTGAATGAATCGGCCATACAAGACAACTTTCCTGATGAATATCTATTGAAGATAGATTATAAAGAAATCCCATGGTTTGCAGACTATGCAAACTACTTAGTTTGTGGATTCCTTGAAAAAGGATTATCGTACCAAAGACGAAAGAAATTCTTCAGTGATATAAAACACTATTTCTGGGAAGATCCACATCTGTTTAAAAGTTGTCCCGATGGAATAATACGCCGATGTGTATTTGGAGATGAAGCTAGTAAAATTTTAAACCATTGTCACACAGGACCAACAGGAGGGCATTATGGGCCTCAACTAACAGCAAGAAAAGTTTATGAAGCTGGATTCTATTGGCCTACAATTTACAAAGACGCACACCTTCTTTGCAAATCCTGTGATGCATGTCAAAGGGCCGGAAAAATAAGTCAACGTGATGAAATGCCACAAAATATCATCCAAGTATGTGAAGTATTTGACATTTGGGGTATTGACTTTATGGGTCCATTTCCAAAATCTCATAATAATCTATATATACTCGTAGCCGTTGATTATGTATCTAAATGGGCGGAAGCACAAGCTCTCCCAACTAACGATGCACGAGTTGTAGTCAACTTTTTAAAACGTCTTTTTGCAAGGTTTGGAACACCGAAAGCTTTAATAAGTGATCGGGGAACTCATTTCTGTAATAATCAACTTGAGAAAGTTCTTAAAAGATATGGAGTAACTCATAAAATCTCCACCGCATATCATCCACAAACAAGTGGACAAGTTGAAAATACCAACCGAGCTTTAAAACGTATTCTAGAGAAAACCGTAGGATCAAATCCGAAGGAATGGTCCATTAAATTGGAGGATGCACTCTGGGCTTTTAGAACAGCCTACAAAACTCCAATTGGAACCACACCTTTTAGACTTGTTTATGGAAAAGCATGTCATCTTCCAGTAGAAATTGAACACAAAGCATTTTGGGCTTTGAAGACATGTAATCTTGATTTACATGAAGCCGGACGTCTACGATTAAGTCAACTAAATGAATTAGAAGAATTAAGACATGAAGCATACGAAAATTCGTTAATCTATAAAGAAAGAACGAAGAAATGGCATGATAAAAGAATCAGAAGTTCAAAAGAATTTAAAGAAGGAGATAGAGTTCTTCTTTTCAATTCACGATTCAAGCTATTTCCTGGAAAATTAAAATCAAGATGGTCTGGACCATTCATAGTCAAAAGAGTTTTCCCATACGGAACGATAGAATTGATAAATTCAAATGGGATTGAATTTAAAGTTAATGGTCACAGAGTTAAACATTACATACATGGTCCGGTGGAAGTCGACAACGAAGTTAATCACAATTTCGACACCACAGCTAACTAAGTGTGGGGAGAATCAAGTCTTTAAAGGATAATATGTATTTCTGTTAGAGTTAGATTGTCTGTTTTCGTGTAGTTCTCGAAAATGGAACACGTATGGTCTTTCCCTAGCAGACCCTAAAGAACTAGTCTTCTCCCCCCATTCTGAATTTTTATTTTTTTTTAGGTTTTTACGATATGAAGACTGCCTGTGAACTAAACCATGGTCTAATGCTACACGCTTTGATCACTAAAAGAAATAATGACATACTACCGAGCGAATTAGTATCAGTAATCAGAGAAAGAATGGACGGAGTTAGAAAAGGATCCAGATGCGAAGATAATAAGTTACAATTTGGTAAAGGAAAATCAAAATCCGCAGCGAAAAGAAGAGCACGACACTTAGAAAGATGTCACAAATGCGGAAAATGGTCACATGGAGGTAAATGTTCAAATAATCAAACCTATTCAAATACCGAATTTGTTACTTTATGCAGAGACGGACCGTTCATATGTTTAGAAGAAAAGACACTGAATGCTCGAGGTTACGCCTATGCAGCCATGGAAAACCAATTAAACCGACTATCTTATGAATGGAATAGATCATATAACTAAGAAATCTATTTCACAGGTATGTCTGTACAGTTTTTATTTTTATTTTTATTTTTAACCTTTTGATAATAAACGCTAATTTGTTCGCTAAAAAGTATTAAATTGGTATTGAATAAAATTAGGTTTGGCGACCGAAATTATTGATATCATTCAAAAATTTATTACATCACTGCGAAATTTAACGTTTATTCTTAAGGTATAAATATCTTTAATCAATCAACCCAAAATATTTCAAAAATTCGTCATGAGTTAAATTAGGTCTTGGAACCGAAATTACTTTACCGAAAAGAGGGGCGCATATTTTTGATAATATTTGATTGATTAAAGTGGGATAAAAAGACAAAAAGATTTTTAATTTTATTTTTACCATGTTTTTAATCTTAATATTTAAATCTTAAATTAATATTGTAAACTTTGTAAAAACAATATTTTTAAAATTGTAAATATTTGAAAAATTAATATAAGTTTGATATGAATTTATAAATTTTTAAATTAAGTTTGGTGTGAACTTTTAATTTTTAAAATATGAATTTTTAATTTTATGCATTTCAAATTTTAAGTTTGGTGTGAATTTTTAATTTTTAATTTTTAATTTTGAATTTTATATTTAAGTTGTGTGAATTTAAAAACAAAAATTTACTTTATCTCATTAAGTTAAAAATATGATTTTTAAAATTCGTCGTAAGTTGAAGACTAGGTCTTTGAACCGAAATTGCTTTACCCGAAGGAGGGACGAGAACTTTTATTATCATTATTTTTAATCTTATTGATTTAAAGTATGCCAAAAACATTGAAAAAACCCAAAAATCTTAGCTTTTAAAACAATCGCTACAAAATGACAAATTTTAAAATTTTGTCGAGGGACGGACTAGGACATCGATCCGAAACGACCTCGTCCTAAATAACAAGGGAAACAAAATTTTAAAATTAATTACTAAATTGTTTTAATAAGTTAAAGATTAAAAAAAAAAAAAAAAAAAAATACCAAACTCCGCGAGTCGCGGAGTTTGGAGGGTAAATCCCCGCGACTCGCGGAGAGACCGGATTACAGAAAAAAAATAAGAGCTGCAAACGATCAGTTCACTCACCCACACACAAAAACACAGAAAAATACTGCGAAAAAACACCCCGAAAAAACCCGAAAATCACCCCCAAAAATCCCAATTTTTAACCGTTAATCACCAAATTTTTTGCTAAAATCATGTTGAGAAGGATGCTATCTAAGAATTTCTCAAGAAAAACGGTAAATTTCTACACCTAAACACCATTAATTCGAAATTAGGTGTTCTTGAGCTATTTTTTCCCCAATTTGATTTTGATGCTTTTTAGTGTAATTAGACTTAAATTGTTTATGTATTATGCTTGTATAACCTAGATTGATGCTGTTTAACATGATTAGAAGCCTTAAACTTCAAATTTTGAATAATCTAGGGTTTGTGTTCTTGAGCAATTTGGGGCTTTTTGATATAAACAGGTTATGGCCGATTTTTGTCATGAATTGTTGCTAAATTGAGTAGTGTAACATGTCTAGGTAGTTAAATGATCAAAACTTTGAGCCTAAACATGATTTTGAGAATTAAAGTGGACTTTTTCAAGTCTAAAATTCATGAACTTGATTTTTGAAAGATAATGCCATTTGAGACTTGTTTAATTGCTAGTAATGATTATTTTGACATGTTATTTGAGTTGAATGCTTATGAACTTGGCGAAAATTTTCGTATATGCTTATTTGAAAAAGTGTAGATTTGATAAAAATGTGAAAATAAGCTTAAGTTTGATATAAATTGATAATGTCATTGTAATTATTTTGATTGATGATTTTGCTGACACTAATGCATATTTGGATGCACAAAATTTGTGTTTGATGTGTTTTGCAGAATGAAAGGGGTGAATCTTCATCCCAAGCCCGCAATGCTCCTGCTGAGAATTTGGAACAACAGGAGGTAGATAACTACTACAAGCAGGATGTACCTCATCCAGTCATGACCTTTTCCGATATGCATTTGGAAGAGTTGCACCCGAACCTGAGATTTGACAGACTTTGGATAGATTATCCAAAATATCAACGGGGTTTGCATACTCTTCATTCCAAGGTTGTTGAGGTACCGAGGGTCATAGAATGGGGACCCTTAGAAGCTGTAGAATTGGCCGGGCCAATTAGGGAATTACTTGTACAGAGGTATGGTAATTCTTCTTTTAATGACTGGATATGTTTATTCACCATACGCAGACCTGTATATAAAGTATGGTGTGAAGAGTTGTTATGTAGTATAGAGTTGAATGATCGGGTAGCTAGTTTAACCGATCGTTCTTTTATTAGATTTTTGTTAGGCGGTTCGATGCGCCACATGTCTTTACTAGACATGGCTCAGGCTTTACGTATATATACGCCTGAGGAATTAGCGTCTGCCGATTGTAGAGGATTGATACTAAACGGTAGAAAGATAGATGAGAATTTTGATACACACGGTGTGTGGAGTCAAATGACAAGCCATCACCGTTTCAAAGGGGGAAACTACTCTTATTTGGATATAGATAGAGCCGAATTAAGAGTAATACATAGGTTTTTAGCTAATTCGATTACACAAAGGGGTAAAAACAAAGAAAAGGTAAATGAACAAGATTTGTTTTACCATATGTGTATTCGAGACCCACAGAGCGCTGTAAGTATACCATATTGTGTGGGTTATTATTTATCAGCTATGGTTCGGGGGATGCGTCCACATAGCATAATAGGAGGTGGTATTTTTATTACTTTGATTGGTGAATATCTCGGTGTGGATATAAGTCGGGGGGGATTATTACTAGAAGAGCCGGAACCCCGCGACACTATAGGTTTAAATGTATACCATGGTGCGAAAGTTTTGAAGTGGCGAAATAACGCCGCAGTACGATACCATGGTAGACATCCACAGGTGGAGAGAAACCAGGAGCAAGGTAATGTAGGAGGGGGGAATGAGATGCAAGAAATGCATAGGTTTATAGCTTCTCAGGAATACGAAAATGCTAGACAGAGAGCATTTGAAGATTGGCAAGTTCATCAGAACCAAATCATAGCGCATTGCCAACATATAGGTAGAAACTATATTCCTACACCGAAACCCGTCTTCCCTCCTTGGTCGATAGAGATGCAGCCACCATATCCTACGTATGACCCTGCCGAAGCATTCTATAGCACTTATGGTTATGCGTGGAACCCCTATTGGTACCAATATCATCCTTAGTTTACTTATTATTTTTTTTATTTTGTAATTTGTAATTATTGATACATTTAATATTTTTGTTAATATTGTAATCATTTTTATCTAACTTTTATTCTTAGATTTTAATAATTTTTGAATGTGGGGTAATATACCAAACTTCAAAAATATGTATATATGTTTGAAGTTTATCTTATGTACACAACAGGGTAAAACAACGCATTTTCAAAGACTGGCATTAAGTTCAGCAAAAGCAACTAATTTTGACGACAAGATGCAAAATATATGTGAAATAACAACAAGACGGAATGAACAAATGATGTGCACCATTTATCATTCAGCAAACAAACGCCAATATATTTGGAAACTTTGGTAAAAATTTAATCATTTTCACACAAATCACCCTCAATAATTTAAATTGTTACTGATTTCTTGCAAATGAGGGCATTGCAAGATCTTAAGTGTGGGAAGGGGTTAAATTCTTTCGGATTTTAAAATTTTTATATTAAACACTTGGTTACCATTAAAAATACTAGTAAAGCAGTAGTTGTATTAGAATCTAGTGCTCTCTGATAAAAAAGAACAGCCCTAGTCTTATATACTGACTACCCAATTCTAGTAAAATTTTTCAAAATTTTCAATTAAATGAATTCAAAATCATGTTTATACATATTTATGAACGATAAAACTAGGTTTTAACACCGAAGTTATTGTTACCTCGAAAAGGACATAAATTGAGAAACAAACTAAAATGTTAAAATTCATTTAAAATGGAATAGAGGACGATAAAAAGAAAAATAAAAGCCAAGTGTGGGAAAATTTACCAAGTTATTTTAAACATATGTCACATATATCTGTAACAAATAACTGAAAATACTTTTGCTTTGGACTAAACTGTTTTACCCGATGAAAGAAAAGAAAAGATGGATCTACACGATGAATCAATTCCATCATTAAAAGGAAGTAAAGTCTTCCGAAAAAGACACGCGCTTCTTGATTTAGGTCATGAAGTTGTCGTTCAGACCAGCTGTAGGTTGACGAAAAATCTAGAAAAGTCATCTCTAAAATCAGCAGGAAATCCACGGACCTCAGCATTAAACAGGGTCGCCAAGTGGTCAGATTTATCCTAACCATGAGAAGGATTTATCTCGTACAATGGGGGGGCACCATGCAAATTAGCTGGATAAGACAAATGAATCAGATCCCCAGAAAGGATAATCTCCTTAAAGATTAAAAATCAGCTTTTAAGACTGATATTACTCAATCCTAGAGATTGACCTTAAAGATTGAGAATTACAAACTCATGGAATTCAATGATATCTAAACTCGAGCTTAAACGAGAAAATATTTTGAAAAAAAAAAAAAAAAATAAAAAATTATAAACCGATTTTTTTTCTGAAAACCCTATTTTCAATGCGTTCATTACCATTGAACGTAAAATCCTAGGAATTCACCTGGAATTCATTAGGTCACCTGAACTAAATCGGGTGTCAACCGTAAGAACGGTGGTTGCATAGTGGTCAAAGACAGGACCTTGTGCCAGACCGAAAAAATTATAAGGGTGAGCTTTACTATTGCTCCTACCAAGGATAGTAATTGCGTCCGACACGTTATAGACCATAATCAAAAGCATGTCACGAGACATTGCCTTAACAGTTGCTTGTTCAACGCTTTCCTTTACAACCGGACGGTAGTTTGCCGAAAGGTAATATACGGAACAAGTAAACTGGACGTGTTGCTTTCCTAATACAAGGTTAGCAAGTGGGTGACACAAAACCGCAAGTTTTGAGCTAAAATTTTCAAATCTGAAACCCACCAAACCCACAAAAATATTTTGCAAACACCGGTAAAGGGTTATTCTGGAAAACTTATCTAGGGTAAAAACTAGATTTAATTTTCAAAAGATCAAATGTTTTCATAAAGATCCAATTTCCTTAATGGATCTAAATTTTTATAGTCATGTGGGACTGTAAACCATATCGTTACTACCATTGTTTATACCGCCGTATAGAAATCACTGATGTACAAAGTGTGAAGAATAAAGAAGTGATTCTAGTATTTCAAGACGATATTGCTTGAGGACAAGCAACGCTCAAGTGTGGGAATATTTGATAATGCTAAAAACGAACATATATTTCATAGCATTATTCCTCAAGAAAGACAAGCTTTTAGTTGCAATTGTTCTATTTACAAGTGATATTCGTTTAAATAATAAAAGGTGAAGACAAAAGACAGATTCGACGAATTGAAGACGCAAACGACCAAAAAGCTCAAAAGTACAAAAGACAATCAAAAAGGTTCCAATTATTGATAAGAAACGTCTCGAAATCACAAGAGTACAAGATTCAAAACACAAAGTACAAGATATTAAATTGTACGCGAGGACGTTCGAAAATCCAGAACCGGGACCAGAGTCAACTCTTAACGTTCGACGCAACGGACTAAAAATTACAAGTTAACTATGTATATAAATATAATATAATATATAATTAATTATATTAATTATATATATATTATATTTATATATATAAAACCGTCGGCAGAGAAACTCCAAGGGTGTGAGCTGTAAATTCATCCTCCGCGACTCGCGGAGTTTGAAGGGGTTTTTGCCGCGAGTCGCGGAGCCCCAATTTTCAACTCTGGCTATAAAGCCAACCGAATTCTGATCAAATTTCATCTTCTTTTTCTTCCTCTTCATACGTAAAATTTATATTTATATTTATAATTTATATTTTAATTTTAATTATAATTCTAATAATAAGGGTATTTAGCGAATGTTGTAAGGGTGTAAGTCGAAATTCTGTCCGTGTAACGCTACGCTATTTTTAATCATTGTAAGTTATGTTCAACCTTTTTATATTAATGTCTCGTAGCTAAGTTATTATTATGCTTATTTAAAACGAAGTAATCATGATGTTGGGCTAATTACTAAAATTGGGTAATTGGGCTTTGTACCATAATTGGGGTTTGGACAAAAGAACGACACTTGTGGAAATTAGACTATGGGCTATTAATGGGCTTTATATTTGTTTAACTAAATGATAGTTTGTTAATGTTAATATAAAGATCTACAATTGGGCGTCCCTATAAATTACCATATACACTCAATCGGACACGATGGGCGGGGTATTTATATGTACGAATAATCGTTCATTTAACCGGACACGGGAATGGATTAATAGCCACTAGAATAATTAAAACAGGGGTGAAATTACATTCAAGGGTAATTGGTGTAATTGTTAACAAAGTAGTAAAACCTTGGTTTACACGCAGTCGATAACCTGGTGTATTCATTAAACAAAGTATTAAAACCTTGTTACAATTCGAATCCCCAATTAGTTGGAATATTTAACTTCGGGTATAATAATAATTTGACAAGGACACTTGCAATTTATATTTATGACTGATGGACTGTTATGGACAAAAACCAGACGGACATATTGAAAAATTCAGGACAAAGGACAATTAACCCATGGGCATAAAACTAAAATCAACACGTCAAACATCATGATTACGGAAGTTTAAATAAGCATAATTCTTTTATTTCATATTTAATTTCCTTTATTTTATATTTAATTGCACTTCTAATTGTTGCACTTTTATTTATTGTTATTTAATCGCACTTTTAATTATCGTACTTTTTAATTATCGCAATTTTATTTTATCGCATTTTTATTATTCGCAATTTCATTATCGTTATTTACTTTACGCTTTAATTTAAAGTCTTGTATTTATTTTATATTTTACATTAGGTTTTAACTGCGATTAAAGTCTTAAAATCGACAAACCGGTCATTAAACGGTAAAAACCCCCCTTTATAATAATAATATTACTTATATATATATTTGTATTTTTATAAAAGTGAACTAATATAGCGTTGAGCTTTGTTTGAAGATTTCCCTGTGGAACGAACCGGACTTACTAAAAACTACACTACTGTACGATTAGGTACACTGCCTATAAGTGTTGTAGCAAGGTTTAAGTATATCCATTCTATAAATAAATAAATATCTTGTGTAAAATTGTATCGTATTTAATAGTATTTTCTAGTAAAATAATAACTATTTTATATACACCTCGCTTCACATCAATCATTCACCACAAACAACAATATGTTTGGAAACTTTGGTAAAATTTATTCATTTTTCTACGCTAATCACCCTCAATAATTTAAATTGTTATTGATTTCTTGCAAATGAGGGCATTGCAAGATCTTAAGTGTGGGAAGGGGTTAAATTCTTTCGGATTTTAAAATTTTTACTTTATACACTTGGTTACCATTAAAAACACTAGTAACGCAGTAGTTGTATTAGAATCTAGTGCTCTCTGATAATAAAGAACAGCCCTAGTCTTATATACTGACTACCCAATTCTAGTAAAAATTTTCAAAATTTTCAATTAAATGAATTCAAAATCATGTTTATACATATTTATGAACGATAAAACTAGGTGTTAACACCGAAATTATTGTTACCTCGGAAAGGACATAAATTGAGAAACAAACCAAAATGTTAGAATTCATTTAAAATGGAATAGAGGACAATAAAAAAGAAAATAAAAGCCAAGTGTGGGAAAATTACCAAGTTATTTTAAACATATGTCACATATTTTTGTACAAATAATTGAAAATACTTTTGTTTTGGACGATAATTAACTGTTTTACCCGATGAAAGAAAAGGAGAGATGGATCTACACGATGAATCAATTCCATCATTAAAAGGAAGTAAAGTCTTTCGAAAAAGAAACGCGCTTCTTGATTTAGGTCATAAAGTTGTCGTCCAGACCAGCTGTAGGTTGACGGAAAATCTAGAAAAGTCATCACTAAAATTAGCAGGAAATCCACGGACCTCAGCATCAAACAGGGTCGCCAAGTGGTCAGATTTATCCTAACCATGAGAAGGATTTATCTCGTACAATGGGGGGCACCGTGCAAATTAGCTTGATAATACTAATGAATCAGATCCCCAGAAAGGATAATCTCCTTAAAGATTAAAAATCAGCTTTTAAGACTGATATTACTCAATCCTTGAGATTGACCTTAAAGATTGAGAATTACAAACTCATGGAATTCAATGATATCTAAACTCGAGCTTGAACGAGAAAATATTTTGATCACATTACAAACCGATTTGTTTTCTGAAAACCAATTTTCAATGCGTTCATTACCTTTGAACGTAAAATCCTAGGAATTCACCTGGAATTCATTAGGTCACCTGAACCAAATCGGGTGTCAACCGTAAGAACGGTGGTTGCATAGCATGGTCAAAGACAGTACCTTGTGCCAGACCGGAAAATTATAAGGGTGAGCTTTACTATTGCTCCTAGAAAGGATAGTAATTGCGTCCGACACGTTATAGACCATAATTAAAAGCATGTCAGGGGACATTGCCTTAACAGTTGTTTGTTCAACGCTTTCCTTTACAACCAGACGGTAGTTTATCGAAAGGTAATATACGGAGCAAGTATACTGGACGTGTTGCTTTCCTAATACAAGGTTAGCAAGTGGGTGACACAAAACTGCAAGTTTTGAGCTAAAATTTTCAAATATGAAACCCACTAAACCCACAAAAACAATTTGCAAACACCGGTGAAGGGTTATTCCGGAAAACTTATCTAGGGTAAAAGCTAGAATGAAATTTTCAAAAGATCAAATGTTTTCATAAAGATCCAATTTCCTTAAAGGATCTAAATTTTATAGTCATGTGGGACTGTAAACCACATCGTTACTACCATTTTTATACCACCGTAAAGAAATCACTGATGTACAAAGTGTGAAGAATAAAGAAGTGATTCTAGTATTTCAAGACTATATTGCTTGAGGACAAGCAACGCTCAAGTGTGGGAATATTTGATAATGCTAAAAACGAACATATATTTCATAGCATTATTCCTCAAGAAAGACAAGCTTTTAGTTGCAATTGTTCTATTTACAAGTGATATTCGTTTAAATAATAAAAGGTGAAGACAAAAGACAGATTCGACGAATTGAAGACGCAAACGATCAAAAAAGCTCAAAAGTACAAAATACAATCAAAGAGGTTCCAATTATTGATAAGAAACGTCTAAAAATGACAAGAGTACAAGTTACAAAATGCAAAGTACAAGATATTAAATTGTACGCAAGGACGTTCGAAAATCCAGAACCGGGACCAGAGTCAACCCTCAACGCTCGACGCAACGGACTAAAAATTACGAGTCAACTATGCACATAAATATAATATAATATTTAAATAATTCTTAAAAATTATTTATATATTATATTTATATTTAAATACCGTCGGCAAATTAAAAGACAAACTTGTGTGAGCTGGTTTTACGAACTCCGCGACTTGCGGAGTTTGTAGTGAAAAAAGGCCGCGACTCGCGGAGTCCCCAATTCTGAAACTGCCTATAAAAGCCAACGCATTCGACGAGTTTTAAATACCATATATCCATCCTCTCTATCTATATACGTAATATATATATATATATATATATATATATATATATATATATATATATATATATATATATATATATATATTTATATTTATATTTTAATTTTAATTTTAATTTTAATTCTAATAATAAGGGTATGTTAGCGAATGTTGTAAGGGTGTAAGCCGAAATTTTGTCCGTGTAACGCTACGCTATTTTTAATCATTGTAAGTTATGTTCAACCTTTTTAATTTAATGTCTCGTAGCTAAGTTATTATTATGCTTATTTAATACCGAAGTAATCATGATGTTGGGCTAAAAATATTAAAATTGGGTAATTGGGCTTTGTACCATAATTGGGGTTTGGATAAAAGAACGACACTTGTGGAAATTAGACTATGGGCTATTAATGGGTTTTATATTAACTAAACAATACCTTGTTAATTTAATATACAAACTTATAATTTGACGTATTTATATATAACCACATACGCTTGACTGGGTACGGTGGGCGGGATATCTATAAATACCAATAATTATTCATTTTACCGAACACGGAACTGGATTAATAGTTAATAGACTTGTTGAAACAGGGGTGAATTACATTCAAGGGTAATTGGTGTAATTGTTAACAAAGTAGTAAAACCTTGGTTTACACGCAGTCGATAACCTGGTGTATTCATTAAACAAAGTATTAAAACCTTGTTACAATTCGAATCCCCAATTAGTTGGAATATTTGACTTCGGGAATAAGAATAATTTGACGAAGGCTTTCGCTCTTTATATTTATGACTGATGGACTATTATGGACAAATCCGTATGGACATATTAAATAATCCAGGACAAAGAACAATTAACCCATGGGAATAAACTAAAATCAACACGTCAAACATCATGATTACGGAAGTTTAAATAAGCATAATTCCTTTATTTTCATATTTAATTGCACTTCTAATTATCGTACTTTTATTTATTGTTATTGTATTTAATTGCACTTTTAATTTTTGTACTCTTTAATTATCGTAATTTTATTTTATCGCACTTTTATTTATCGCAATTTCATTATCGTTATTTACTTTATGCTTTAAATTAAGTCTTTTATTTATTTAATATTTTACATTAGGTTTTAACTGCGACTAAAGTTTTAAAATCGACAAACCAGTCAATAAACGGTAAAAACCCCCCCTTTTATAATAATAAATATTACTTATATATATTTGTATTTTTATAAATTAAAACTAATATAGCGTTAAGCTTTGTTTAAAAGATTTTTCCCTGTGGAACGAACCGGACTTACTAAAAACTACACTACTGTACGATTAGGTACATTGCCTATAAGTGTTGTAGCAAGGTTTAAGTATATCCATTCTATAAATAAATAAATATCTTGTGTAAAATTGTACCGAATTTAATAGTATTTCCTTGTAAAATTTAATAGTATTTTATACCCCTTAGCTTCAACTATCAGCCTGCCAGGCCAGAAGGCCCTATAAATAGAAGCCATTTCTCTCCATTTAGACACACTTCAACTTCCACACATTGAAGACACACTCAATTTCAAATTTAGTAGTAGTTAATTAGTAGTTAGTTTTTTAGTTTTTACAGAGGAACTTCCGGAATTGTAGCGATCTCGGGCGAATCTGTAATCACTTTACAGGTTTTAATCTAAATGCTATTCTTTTATATTTAAATATGTGTTATTATTATCCATGTTTGAATATGCATTATGATATCACCATGATAGCTTAGAGTATTTGTATGTTGCAATGATAGAAACCTAGGCTAGAGTAGTTATGACTTTTTAGTACGTTTATTGTTGTAACGCAGAACCTCTGACTATAGTAAGGCTTGTGTGCTAGTATCTTAGGGAATGACCAAACTAGGTTGTGAATTAGACTTGTCCACCCATATGGAATTAGCTACTTCATAGGACTAAGACACTCATTTATTCTGTACCCGAAGCATCTATGAACTCGGTATGGCCGGTGATCCCGAGAGGCCCGACCTGGACACAGAACCTAGGAATTGAGATATGAATGACCTAGTATGCCTGATAACTAACCCAAGGAGACCACTCAGGGCTTGTTATGATCCACTTAGTTGTACCCAATTGTATGTTCCATCCCCCATTGCATGTTCTTGTTTGATTGTTACTTTAGGACTAGTCTTACTATATATTGAGTGCATCTGGTAGATTTCTATCTGTATCTTTGTCACCATAACACTGTAACACTGTATAATAAGTAGTATAGTAGGATCTTTGTAGAATGTTGATAGGTTAGTTAGTTTCTACTGTTGTTGCCAACTTAGCCCGGTAGGTTCCCTCCTATTGTGACTGTGTCCACTCGACACGACATGTTGTTATTCTGTTTCCTAACAGATAACTAGGGTTAGGATTAGAGCTCAACTTCTAACACGACCTAGTTTTAGACACATTCCGATAGTGCAACTCTAGTGACATGCCGACTTTCACTCAAAGAGAACTCTGAGAGTTTGAAGAGTGGTAGGACTTTACGATTAGCTCATCCGATCAGATCCATACTATCCTATTTAAAGGCTCATCCTCATGACTACCTTTCCCTAGCCTAGACGTATATCATGGACATCATTTCCTTGATCTACATACTCCGGTATTCCTCCACCTTTTTACTTTTTCAGTATTTAGGAACCTGTTAGATAAAAACTTAAACTACTCTTTTATCTAGACAATTTAACCAAGAACAGTTATCCCTTTGAAATTCAATTCGTTAAACCATTCAAAAACATGACCCTAGGTCAACTTACTCTTTCTACCCTGGAAAGTGCTAATAAGATTTAGACCCCGCACTTAATAATAAAAAATTTAGAACCCTGCTGGGACCCACTTGTCTACCTCGTTCCACGACAAACGTAACCGACTTTTTAAGCGATATCAGTAGCTATCTAGTTCTTTTGACGCCACTGCCGAGGAATCGAATATTTTAATCGAAAAAGTTTCATTCACAACCGAAGTATACTGTAGGGTGGTGTCTTAGGAAGACAACATATACGGACTTGGTTGTTGGATTTTCCGAACAATCTCCAATTATATTGGAACCAAAAGGATCCTGCCTCTCCGTTGTCATCCTGGTCACCTAGGTAAGAAGTTGTTTGAAAGAAACTGGATTGATTATTATATCGATAAGGTTAGCAAACGAATTTCAAATATAACCTTTTTAATTAAATTGTCGATCCTTTCAGATTTATATCTGAAAGTTACATTTTACGTTTTCATAAAACAGAAAATTTAAAAAAAAAGAACCGCGTTACTCTTGCTTCTATGCAAAGGCCGTGTATAGAAAATCGAGGCGGACCAATCGTTCTAACTACCGAAGAAACCTCAGGAATTGATTCACACATTATCAAATTAGTCAAAACTTTCGGTCAATTTCAAGGATTTCTGAATGATGACGCAAACTCTCATCTGAGTAAATTCATCAGTCTGGTCAACTCTTATAAGCAAGGGATAACTGATTCAAATATTTTTAAACTCCATCTTTTTCAATACACTTTATCTGTACACGCTTTATTGTGGTTTCATGGACTAGATTCCAACTCGATCCATTCATGGGAAGAATTAGCAACAAAGTTCCTAGCAAAGTTCTATCCACCTTCTCTTCAAACCAGTCTAAAGAATAAAATCGTTAATTTCCACCAACAAAATGACGAACTCTTAAGCTCGGCATGGAAAAGATTTAAGGAAATGCTTAGGAGATGTCCAAATCATTCAATAGGTCACCCGGATCTACTTTGCACATTTTACAACAGTTTGACCCAAAAGGATAGATCCACTCTCCACATGGCTTCGCATGGAATCTGCATGCTACGCACAGCAACGGAAGCATGAGATCTCCTAGAAACGATTGCAACATGGGAGGAAGACTGGAGTAATGAAGCTGCTAAGCCAGATACTTCTAAACAAACTTTAAAATGCTAGAATCAAGGTTAGAAGATCTTAATCTTACACTTCAGAACCTTTCAATTCCTACTACAATAAATACCGATCCTACCAAAACCAATCTAAGGTATCCTTACCCTAGATGTGCATATAAACCGCAAAATAGCTTGGATTTCAATATAATATTTCTAGTACACAAACCCTCTGTAAACTCTCAGAGAATCTTAGCTGATTCTATGACGGAACAACAAAGTATAAATCTTCAAGTCATAGAATATCAAAATAAGTTTGATAACCTGATCTTCACTTTTGAAAAATTAATAGAAAGTTTTCAACTTACTATACAACAATTATCAGCTAAACTCGAGACAGAGCACAAAGAGTTTGATGTCCTAGTTTTAACTAGGGGAGGAAAAGAAACAAAAGTAGATAATCCCGCAAATATAGAGGAACCCCCTACTCAAAACCTTTCAGAAACAGAACCCATAACTCTTAATCAGCCTATAAATCCCTCAGATTCTATTAACCTTGTCACCCCAGAGATTATTCCGAAAGCTCGAATACCTTTCCCGGGTAGACTAAGGAAGGAAAGTGTAACAACCCAACCCGTTAACCAACCGAAATCGCACCATAAAAAAAAAATTTCAAACAGGCCTGCCCAGACTGGGTGTGCGGCGCGCAGCCCAGTCTTTGCGCGGCGCGCACACTGCCGGACAGCTTCTGTCCAAAATGTTCATTTTTTGTTTAAAGATCTCGCACTTCCCGGCACTTTTAGACGTAACGCGTTTTACAACATATTATAATATGTAAAACTAACATGATTCAATCATAAAACGAGTTTTACAATGCGGGGCCCACATATGCCCAAAATACCCTTAAGTTCAAAAATAAAAGTTTCGACCACAAAAGTTTAATTTCCAAACGTCACTTAGAGCATGGTGTTTGGGGATAAACTACCCAATCTTGGTCAAACTTCCAAAAGCTAAAACCCCCGAGAGCCACTAATCCAAGTGAATACCTTTGCCCTTATCCAAGCCGGAGCCTAAAAAGGTAAACAACGAGAGGGTAAGCTAAAGCTTAGTGAGTAGAATAAATATATACATGCATATACAATTTACCTACTCGCATCCACAACATCACATACCACATAATATCGCATGTCATCTCGTAACAAAAGCTAGTATCATCAAAACGTACAACTAGCAACCTCATTAGCATCAAAATCATAATCATAATGAAATGTGAAACATCAACAAATATACAAACCATGGTTAACCAATATCGTAAGGGAATGCCTCGCATACGAGTCATCGGTGTTCATAACAACCGTTAACACCTAAATCGGCTTTGGTATGCTAACCCCGAGGTGTCCCCAAAACGGCTATGGTATCACCCCTAATTTGTACAAAAAATGGCTATCGTAATACTTAATCATCGTATGAGTATAGACGAGCCTATACTCATACATTGTGCACAAAACGACTATGTGCACAATTATTAAATTTGTACAACACGGCTATGCCTCACATCTTATGGTCACAAAAGGGCCATGTGACACCGACAATACAGGCAAATAAACCATATATATACATACATAGATATTCCACTCACCTTATCATCTTGGAGAGATTTCCAACACTTGTAACTTCAAAGCAAGTCACCTAAGCCCAATTAAATCACATATAAAGTTGGATTGTGCACCAACTAACCTCACTAGTGCATTTATGACCCAAGAGGGTATTTATGACTCATTTGCACTAGAATCACCCAACCGAGGTTCAAATCCCCAACTTAATCACTAAAGGCTAGTGATTAACTAACCATTTAAGACTCTTTAGAACCATTTATTACTTGAAACTGTAGGTTGGTCATTCATGAGTCCACATGACTCAATATTACCTAAAACCCCCTAAAAATTCACCCACAATGGGTTTTGTGTTCATCACTAACCCAAACCCTAACCCTTAATCAAATCAAACCAAGGAAATCAAGATTAAGACTTACCACCACAATCAAAACGTAGCTAGTGATTAGATGAGCAACTTTATAACTTGAGCTAAGACCCGAAACTAGCTTCTCCTACCTTTGCTTGAGCTTTCTCACACTAGAAATCTCTCTCTCTAAAATTGATGTGGAAGAGATTAAGTAGTTGAAAGTGGAGTAATGACACCCCAAGATCTGATCTAGTGGCCTTAAACTCGTCCCTAAGTGAATTGACCAAAAAGCCCTTCAAAAATATCCAATTAAAAGAAACAGGAACTGCCAGCTGGAAAGGGTGCGCGGCGCGCTCCCTTACATGTGTGCGGCGCGCACAATGATCTAAAAGGATTCTGATCACGGTTTAATTGCACACTGTTTCCCACACTTCATATACCTTATTTACACTTATGTACATTAAATATTAGGGTGTTACAACTCTCCCCCACTTGAATCGGAGCGCGTCTTCGCGATCCAAGCCGCATGACAAGAGGGAAGATACACCAACACAAATTCTTCGGGTTCCCATGTAAACTCGGAACCTTTACTATGACGCCATTGAACTTTAAAGGTTCTCACTTCCTTATTTCTCAACATTTTAACCTTTTCATCAAGTATAGCAATCGGCTCTTCAACATACTCTAATTTGTTGTTTAGTTCGATCTCCTCTAATGGCACCCATGATGAATCATCCGCAAAACACTTACGGAGATGGGAAACATGAAATGTATTATGGATCCCCGCAAGCTCTTCAGGTAATTCCAAACGATACCCAACTTCACCAACACGAGCCAAAACTTTAAATGGTCCAATAAATCGAGGAGCTAACTTTCCCCGTTTTTGGAATCGAATAATACCCTTCCATGGTGAAACCTTAAGCATCACGATGTCACCTTCCTGGAACTCAATCAATCGTCTACGTTTATCGGCATATGACTTTTGCCTTTCTTGAGCCGCTTTCAAATGAGTTCGAATCATCTCGATCTTGTTATTAGTCTCTAAAACCAAGTCGGTACTCCCGACTTCCCTTTGGACCACTTCACCCCAAAAAATCGGAGTTTGACATCTACGCCCATATAGCATCTCATAAGGTGGCATTTCAATACTAGTATGATAACTATTGTTGTACGACAATTCCACCAAAGGCAAGTGTTCATCCCAACTACCACCGAAATCGATAATACACGCCCGTAACATATCCTCCAATGTTTGATTCGTACGTTCGTTTTGACCATCCGTTTGAGGATGGTACGCCGTACTCATATTCACCCTCGTACCCATATCTTCATGAAACTTTTTCCAAAATCGAGAAGTAAAATGCGTGTCCCGATCCGAAATGATAGATCCGGGAACGCCGTGTCTCGATATCACCTCTTTAATGAACATTTTCGCAAGTGCCTCCGAAGTAATTGCCTCTTTAATAGGAAGGAACAAGGCACTTTTCGTCAATCTATCAACGATCGCCCAAATAGTATCAAATTGGGTTCTTGCCATTTTTGGCAACTTTGTAATAAAGTCCATGGTAATATGCTCCCACTTCCACATCGAGATTTCTAACGGTTGCAACTTACCATACGGCTTTTGATGTTCGACTTTTACTTGCAAACATGTGACGCATTGCTCAACATACTTAACAACATCACTTTTCATGCCCAGCCACCAATACTCTTTTCTCAAATCGTGGTACATCTTCACCACACCCGGATGAATGGAGTACTTAGACTTGTGCGCTTCATCGAGAAGCACCTTTCGGAAGTCCCCCATCTTTGGCACCCACACTCTATTTTGAAAGGACAAAAACCCGTGAGGGCCTAATTGAATAGACTCCGTTTGCCCCACAATTCACTCCTCTTGTTTGTTATTAAGAAAATCTTCAATTTGGGTCTCACCAAGCTTTACAAGAAAATCGTGAGTAATTGTCATGCGTAACGATCCTACTCGTATCGCAGAATGTTGACTCTTTCGACTCAACGCGTCCGCGACCACATTCGCCTTACCCGGATGGTAAAGTATCTCACAATCATAATCCTTTACCACATCCATCCATCTTCGTTGACGATAATTCAAATCCCTTTTATCAAAAAGATGTTTCAAACTCTTGTGATCCGAATAAATCTTGCACTTGACAACATACAAGTAGTGGCGCCAAATTTTCAAGGCATGAACCACCGCCGCCAATTTAAGATCATGAGTCAGGTATCTCTTTTCGTGTTCCTTCAATTGTCGAGAGGCATAGGCGATGACTTTACCCCGTTGCATTAGAACACACCCGAGCCCATTTAATGATGCATAACAATACACCGTCAAATCTTCTACACCTTCCGGTAACACCAAGACCGGAGCTTGACACAATTTTTCTTTTAACAATTGAAAAGAAATTTCTTGCTCGTTCTCCCAATTAAATTTCACGTTCTTCCTCGTCAACTTTGTCAATGGAGAAGCAATTTTAGAAAATTCTTGGATAAACCGATGATAATAACCGGCCAATCCGAGAAAACTTCGGACTTCCGTAGGTGTAGTCGGTTGTTCCTAACTCTTCACCGTAACTATCTTTGCCGGATCTACTTGAATGCCTTCTTTATTCACAATGTGGCCAAGGAATTACACTTCCCTTAGTCAAAATTCGCATTTTGAGAATTTAGCATACAAATTCTCCTTCCGCAACGTTTTCAATACTTCACGCAAATGACGTTCATGTTCTTGCATACCTTTCGAGTAGCCAAGAATATCTTCAATGAACACATTTACCGACTTGTCCAACATAGGTTGGCACACTCGGTTCATAAGATCCAGGAATGCCACCAGTGCATTCGTAAGACCGAAAGGCATAACTACAAATTCAAAATGCTTGTAACGAGTTCGAAAAGCCGTCTTCTCAATATCTTCCTTACGGACCCGCATTTGGTGATAGCCGGACCGTAAGTCAATTTTTAAGAAATACGTCGCACCTTGGAGTTGGTCAAATAAATCGTCAATTCGAGGCAATGGATAACGATTCTTGATCATCACTTTGTTCAACTCCCAATAATCAATGCACATTCGCATACTACCGTCCTTCTTTTTCACAAATAGAACCGGAGCACCCCATGGCGAAGCACTCGGTCGGATAAAACCCTTTTCAAGTAACTCTTGGGTTTGATTCAACAATTCTTGCATCTCTGTTGGTGCTAAACGATAAGAAGTTTTAGCAATGGGGGTAGCCACCGGAACCAACTCGATGCGAAATTCAACTTGTCTCTCCGCCGGACCCCCGGTAAATCGTCCGAAAAAATGTCTTCAAATTCACTAACAATAGGAATTTCACGAATGGATGGTGGCTCTTCACGAGTATCAACCACATGGGCAAGAAAAGCCATGCCACCACTAACAAGGAAACGACGTGCCCGTGCATAAGTGCATAATGGCACAATTCTTCTCTGCTTCTCGCCGTGAATAATTAATTCTCCCCCACTTGGGGTCTTCACACGAATAGACTTTTCATGGCATGAAATATCGGCTCTATACCGATCGAGCCAATCCATACCAATGATGATATCAAACTCACCCAAAGGCATCGGGATGAGATCAATTTTAAAGGATTCGTTACCAAACACAACATCACAATCTTTACAAATATCAACCCCTAGCACCATCTTTCCATCCGCTATTTTGACTTCTACCGGATCACTTAACTTAGTTAGTGGTTTATCAAGCTTAGACACAAATCGAGGAGGCACAAACGATAAATTAGCACCGCTATCAAATAGTATCCTCGCCGGATTAGAATTAACCATGAAAGTACCTGAGACAACTTTGTTGGATTGTTTAGCTTCATCGTTGGTCATCAAATAATTCCTTCCCCTAGCCGTACCCACCGCCTTTTCGAGCTTCTTCACTTGGTCACCTAACAACTCGGGACATTCTGGCTTTCGATGTCCCGTTTTTTGACAATTAAAGCACGTGACCGTCTTATTCAAACAATCGCGGGAGTAATGACCCTTCTTCCCACAACCATAACACGTAGGTATGAAACCAGCCAAACCGCCCTTCTTCACACTTCCGACGCTATTGGACACACCCTTTCTTTTCTTGTTGGAGTAGCTAGATGCTTCAAATTTTCTCTTACTCGCCCCATAACTAACCGGACTTGCAGCTTGCGCTTCAAACACCTTTGCCACCGCTAAAAGCTTAGCAAAAGTTTCAACATGACCAATACTAATTTCACCCTTCAATTCATCTCTAAGGGTTGCGTGAAAATCTTCCATTAACAATTGATCATTCTCCACTTATTCGGGGCAAAAATGCGCCTTGGCGAGAAAGTTGGTTTTGAGAGTATTTAGGTCCAAAGACCCTTGACGCATGTTTCTTAACTCGTTGTGCAACTTAGAAAGATCCGCTTGTGTACGGTACTCGAGGAAAAACTCTTTCTTGAATTTTTCCCAAGATAACCCTACAAAAGCCGCATCACCTACCACGGCTATCTTACCATCAAGCCAATCCTTAGCGTTGCCCCTAAATAAACTAGTGGCAATCCTTGTCTTCTTTTCGGGTGGGCACTCGCTAGTGTGAATACAACCTTCGATATCGGAGATCCAAGTCGTACTTTTCATGGGGTCGGGATCCCCGGAAAAGAGAGGAGGCTTAGTTGCCATGAAGTTCTTGTAGCTAAAAACTATCTCGCCCCCATTTTAAGGTCTAGGAAACCTCCTTTCAACTTCTTCTTTCACGGCATCGGCCATTTGCTCTCGAATCAAATCCACTATATGCTCCGAAACCGACTCTTCGAGTATTTGCTTAACCTTACAAGAGAAAACCGAGACGTAGTTTTCTAGAGCGGCCTCTATTTTGGTAGTCATTTCATCTTCCTCTACATGTGACGGACCACCATTATTTGTGTCCGATCCATATCTCGTCTTCATTCTAAAAATTGAAACGAATTAGACATCAAGTCAAAATAATAAGGATATATACATATGACCGCACGCACACCACACCTAGCTCAATACTTGTCGCACGTCCTTGCTTGACTTGACTTGCAACCATAATAGTGGTCGCGACTCACTATTACGCTCGCATGCCGTGCCATGCTCAAACGTATCACAACCATCTTGCTTCGATGTTCAAGACAATAACGCATGATTAGTAATATCATAACATAGCATAGTTAGTCCACCTATGCATCAAAGAACTAATCAAAACTCATACCGACCCGTAGTCCTACAAGTCCCGCATATAACACAACAACACAAAAGTCTAAGTCTAGGCGCCTATCTCAAGTCACCTAAATCCCTTAGACCATGCTCTGATACCACTTGTAACAACTCAACCCGTTAACAAAACGAAATCGCACCATAAAAAAAAATTCAAACAGGCCTGACCTGACTGGCTGCGCGGCGCGGAGCCCAGTCTGTGCACGGCGCGCACACTGCTGGACAGCTTTTGTCCAAAATGTGCATTTTTTGTTTAAAGATCTCGCGCTTTCCGGCACTTTTAGATGTAACGCTTTTTACAACATATTATAATATGTAAAACTAACATGATTCAATCATAAAACGAGTTTTACAATGCAGGGCCCACATATGCCCAAAATACCCTTAAGTTCAAAAATAAAAGTTTCGACCACAAAAGTTTAATTTCCAAATGTCACTTAGAGCATAGTGTTTGGGGTTAAACTACCCAATCTTGGTCGAACTTCCAAAAGCTAAAACCCCCGAGAGCCACTAATCCAAGCTAATACATTTGCCCTTATCCAAGCTGGAGCCTAAAAAGGTAAACAATGAGAGGGTAAGCTAAAGTTTAGTGAGTAGAATAGATATATACATGCATATACAATTTACCTACTCGCATCCACAACATCACATACCACATAATATCGCATGTCATCTCGTAACAAAAGCTAGTATCATCAAAACGTATAACTAGCAACCTCATTAGCATCATAAACATAATAATAATGAAATGCGAAACATCAACAAATATACAAACCATGGTTAACCAATATCGCAAGGGAATGTCTCGCAAACGAGTCATCGGTGTTCATAATAACCGTTAGCGCCCAAATCGGCTATGGTATGCTAACCCCGAGGTATCCCTAAAACGGCTATGGTATCACCCCCAATTTGTACGAAAAACGATTATCGTAATACTTAATCATCGTATGAGTATAGACGAGCCTATACTCATACATTGTGCACAAAACGGCTATGTGCACAATTATTAAATGTGGACAACACGGCTATGCCTCACATCTTACGGTCACAAAATAGCCATGTGACACCGACAATACGGGCAAATAAACCATATATATACGTACATAGATATTCCACTCACCTTATCATCTTGGCAAAATTTCCAACACTTGTAACTTCTTAGCAAGTCACCTAATACAATTTATTCCCAATTAAATCAAATAAAAAGTTGGATTGTGCACCAGCTAACCTCACTAGTGCATTTATGACCAAAGAGGTTATTTATGACTCATTTGCACTAGAATCACCCAACCGAGGTTCAAATCCCCAACTTAATCACTAAAGGCTAGTGATTAACTAACCATTTAAAACTCTTTAGAACCATTTATTACTTGAAACCCTAGGTTGGTCATTCATGAGTCCTCATGACTCAATCTTACCTAAAAACCCCCAAAAATTCACCCACAATGGGTTTTGTGTTCATCATTAACCCAAACCTTAACCCTTAATCAAATCAAACCAAGGAAATCAAGATTAGGACTTACCACCACAATCAAAACGTAGCTAGTGATGAGATGAACAACTTCATAACTTGAGCTAAGAACAGAAACAAGCTTCTTCTACCTTTGCTTGAGCTTTCTCACACTAGAAATCTCTCTCTCTCTCTCTAAAATTTATGTGAAAGAGATGAAGTTGTTGAAAGTGGAGTAATGACACCCCAAGATCTGATCTAGTGGCCTTAAACTCATCCCCAAGTGAATTGACCAAAAAGCCCTTCAAAAATATCCAATTAAAAGAAACAGGAACTGCCAGCTGGAATGGGTGCGCGGGGCGCTCCCTTACGTGTGCGCGGCGCGCACAATGATCTGAAAGGATTCTGATCACAGTTTAATTGCACACTGTTTCCCACACTTCATGTACCTTATTTACACTTATGTACATTAAATATTAGGGTGTTACAGAAAGGCAGGAAACTCAATTTGCTAGATCTTGGGATATAATTAAAAACCTCCACTTGAATATACGCTTAGTAGATGCGTTAGTCAAAATGCCTAATAGTGCTAAATTTTTCAAAGAATTACTTTCGAATAAAGATCGATTAAGAGAGATAATTACCTTACCATTGAGTAAGGAGTGTTCGTTAGTTCCACACCATGGAATTCCCCCTAAGTTAGGAGATACAGGAAGATTTATGGGACCTTACTACCTACAATATGTCCAAATTAGTAATGCGTTAGCAGACTTGGGAGCCAGCGTAAACCTAATGCCCTACTCCCTCTTTAAGAAGCTTGGGCTTAATGAATTAAGAACTATGCGAATGACTATTCAACTCGCAGATAGATCAGTTAAAATCCCTCAAGGAATTGCTGAGGATATCCTAGTAAGAGTGGATAAGTTCGCATTCCCCGTTGATTTCATAATCATGGATATTGAAGCAGATACGGAAGTTCCGTTCATCCTTGGTAGACCGTTCTTAAACACCGCCAAGGTTGTGATCGACATACATGAGAAATCATTAAAACTGAGGGTTAGTAAGGAAGAAGTTACGTTCAATGTCGACCAACTTATGAACCACCCTAGGGAAGAAGATGTTAGTCTCATCGACTCTCTTCAAGAACTCATTGACGAACATCTGGAGGAATCCATGGCGATATGCAGTCAAGATCATATTTTTAAGGAACTATTCCCTACACCGTACAAGGAAAATCTTGACACATGCTCGACCATAGGGAATGGTCAACCACAATCTCTCACCACCTCAAGTAATTTTTGCGAGCACGACTATAGCACCATTGGGAGAAGGAATCCCATTACCTCTATTAAGGAGATGACCTAATGAAAAAACGGATTTCATTCAGGTAGATCAGGAACCACAACAATTGAAGGACTGTGATGAGATTCCTGAGCCATCATATGAAACAAAGGAAGAAGTTTTGGAAGACGAGGCATTCAGAAGGACAATTTCAAGAATAAAAGAGCAGATAGCTTCAGTTACCGCTATCCAAGAACCTGAAGAATCTGAGTACCAAGAAGGGTATGATCCTTTAGATAGAGAGGAAATCACCAGGATGAAATCATCTATCGAGGAACCACCTGAATTGGAACTCAAGAAGTTACCTGAGCGCCTGGAATATGCGTTCTTGGAAGGAGATTCGCAATTACCAGTCATCATCTCTAAGGAACTTACGCCTAAGGAAAATGCGGAGCTAATCAAAGTCTTAAAGTCACACAAGAGAGCGATTGCTTGGAAGATTTCCGATATCAAAGGAATCAGTCCAAATTACTGCAGTCACAAGATCTTCATGGAAGTTGACTTTAAGCCATCAGTTTAGAGACAGTGAAGGGTGAACCCAAAGATTCAAGAGGTCATCAAGTAAGAAGCAATCAAACTTCTGGACGCTGGTCTGATCTATCCAATTTCTGATTCACCATGGGTCAGTCTTGTACAAATTGTACCGAAGAAAGGAGGGATGACCGTTATAAAAATGACAATAATGAACTGATACTAACTCGAAAATTCACCGGTTAGAGGGTTTGCACAGATTATCATAAATTAAACGATGCAACCTAAAAATATCATTTCCCACTCCCGTTCATTGATCAAATGTTGGAACGATTATCAGGAAATGAATTCTATTGTTTCCTCGATGGTTTTTCTGGCTATTTTCAAATTCCCCTCGATCCTAAGGACCAAGAAAAGACAACCTTCACTTGTCCTTATGGAATATTTGCTTACCAACGTATGCCCTTCGGGCTATGTAATGCGCCTGCAAATTTTCAGAGGTGCATGGTAGCAATATTCCATAACATGATTGAACGTTGTATGGAAGTATTCATGGATGACTTCTCAATTTTCAGAAGTACCTTCAATTCGTGCCTTTCTAACTTGGACAAAATGCTAACTCGGTGTGAAGAATCAAACCTAGTGCTAAACTGGGAGAAATGTCACTTCATGGTAAAAGAAGGAATAGTTTTAGGACACAAGGTATCCTAATCAGGAATAGAGGTTGATAAAGCCAAAGTAGAAAACATAGCCAAGTTACCTGAGCTAACTACAGTCATAGAAGTTCGGAGTTTTCTGGGGCATGTTGGATTCTACCGCCGGTTCATCAAAGACTTTTCAAAGGTCACTCGACCTATCACTCACCTCCTTGGAAAGGATGTTCTATTCAACTTCACCGAAGAATGCACTCAAGCATTCAATTATCTAAAAAAGCAGCTCACACACGTACCTATCATGATTGCTCCGGATTGGAGTTTACCGTTCGAAATCATGTGTGATGCTAGCGATTTCGCAGTTGGAGCCGTCCTAAGCCAGCGAAAAGATAAACATTTTCATTCGATATATTATGCTAGAAAAACCTTGAATGGAGCTCAAGAGAACTATACAAACACGGAAAAGGAATTACTAGCTGTAGTATTTGCCTTCGATATATTCTGGTCATATCCTGTCCTATCAAAAACTATAGTTTATACAGACCATTCAGCACTTAAATATCTATTCAAAAAGCAAGACGTAAAACCGAAACTTCTATGATGGATCTTGCTCTTACAAGAATTTGATATCGAGATTAAAGACAAGAAAGGAGCAGAGAACGTCGCAGCATATTATCTTAGTCGATTGGGGAATCCATCAATGGGACCGCTTGTAGAACAATATATCAGAGAAAAATTTCTGGAATAAACAACTTATGAGCTTAGGACAAGCCAAAGTAGGATCACAATTTACTGATACCCCTTGGTACGCAGACATAGCCAACTTTATAGTGGCTGGAGTAGTTCAAAAAGGAATGAGCACCTCCCGAAGATGCAAATTCTTCAGAGATGTGAAATCTTACTACTGGGAAGATCCGTACTTGTTTAAAGTCTATCCAGACCAAGTAATTAGGCGGTGTGTAGATGAAAATCAAGCTATCGGGATTTTTCATCAATGTCATCAAGGGCCAACTGGAGGTCATCATGGAGCTAAATTAACAGCAAGAAAGGTCTACGATTCGTGCTTTTACTGTCCATCTATATTTAAAGATGCGCAATAGCTTGTGAAGAGATGTGATGAATGTCAACGTGAATGGATGATTTTCGCAAGGAATGAAATGCCACGCACTAACATCCAAGCTTGCGAGATTTTTTTTATATGGGGTTTAGACTTTATGGGGCCATTGCCTAAGTCTAATGGCAAAGAATACATCCTAGTAGCAGTAAATTACGTATAACGATGGGTGGAAGCACAAGCCTTCCCGACAAATGATGCCAAAGTCGTCACCAATTTCCTGAAGAGACTATTCAGCAGCTTCGGAGCTCCCCGCACTATTATCAGTGATAGAGACACACACTTCTGTAACACTTAGTTCATGAAGGTGATGCAACAATACGGAGTTACCCACAAGATGTCCATTGCATATCACCCGCAGACTAACGGACAGGCTGAAGTCACGAACAGAGCATTAACGAGAATATTGGAATGCACCGTTGGTAATCATGGGAATAGATGGGCTGAGAAGCTGGACGACGCTTTATGGGAATTTCGCACTGCTTACAAAAATCCTCTTGGCACTACACCATATCGGAAGATCTACGACAAAGCTTGTCACCTTCCGCTAAAATTAGAGTACAAAGCTCTCTGGGCGCTGAAGACCTGCAACCTTGATCCTTCTGAAACCAGCAGACATAGAAATATGCAGTTAAATGAATTAGCTGAATTAAGAGATCAAGCGTATGAGACGTCATATATATACAAGGAGAAGATGAAGCTTTTACACGATGCAAAATTAATTCCTATTAAGTTCACTCCTGGAGATAAAGTTCTACACTTCAATTCGAGACTAAAGAAGTTTTCTGGTAAGTTTAAATCCAGATGGAGTGGACCATTTAAAGTGTTACATATCTTTCCACACGGAGCCGTAGAATTAGAAGGACCCACTGGGAGTTTCAAAGTAAACGACCACCGTTTAAAGGCTTTTATGGAAGATTACCCGAGGGAGGAAGATTCTTTCGCCTTTAATCCACCTTAAAACTGTCCAGGTATTTTAAAAGTCGAGCTTGAAAGACTTTTTATACAAAGCGCTCTTGGGAGGCACCCCAAAACTATCCTAGTTAGTATTTTTTTTCACTTTCTTTATTTTATGTTTATTTTATTTACATATTTATTTTCAATTGATGATTTATTACCTTTTTACTAACCCTAAATGTTTAACTTACACCATGTATAAGAAATTACTTAGTTTTGACAAAGTTGTTAAATGTAATAAAAAGATGAGTACAGGTTCTAATATGGGTATTCCGGTTAAACGAAAGAGGACTGACGTCGTTTACAGCTCAGGATCAGAATAGCCTAGGCCTTCTACCGGACAAATTCGACTTCGAAGGATGATTATGCCGAGATTAGAGGAGGAAGATGAGACACCGATCGCACCATCGACATCAGAGCAACACCAGCCAATTACCATGTTCCGCTATGGGGTAAGCTCCACAGACAGAGACTTGACTTGGTGTATGGCATAGGACCATCAGACACTGTTTGCAACAGAGATGGCACACTTCGAGAAAGCCGGTGTGCCACGTAGATATTTGGGACCTTCTTCGTTTAGGTTGGATCTTACTTCCCATCCTTCTCAGAGAAATGTCCCACCTATCGCAGCACCCCTTGTGTCCACAGCATCTGCCGTTGATCATATACATAGCATTGTATATGTATATTTTAATTGCTAAAGGCTAAAAACAGAGGTTACGCGAAATATATTTAAAGGATTTGAAATATCCGCTGAAAGTTAAGATAGCGGATCATATTGTGCATTAATAAAAGACTGCGGATTATTTTTGCTAAGTCAACGCGGATGATTAGACAATCCGCATACCGAGAATATTCTGCAAACTATAAATAGAGAGCTTGGCCTCTCATTTATAGGTTATTGATTCTCTGTCATTTGCCCAGACCTTTGTAATGTTCACTTGTGACTTTTCCCAAGGAACTTTTACATTGTGTTAAGGTGAATCGTGTTAATTAACAATCAAGACCGGGTCGGGGTGGTTGATCACTTGATTGATAAAGTGAGAGACGATCATCATGGCCCAAAACAATCATCAAACATCCCATTCCACCATCTTAATCTCATTGCACTCAATCCTTAATTAAATATCTTTAATCTAGGATTGATCAATTGGCGCCATCCGTGGGACACGTTCAAAATTAAACTCGAAATTTTTTGTTTTATGCTATCGAACAATAAATTGGCCTGTTTAATTCTAATCGTGTATTATTTTGATGATTTGTAGGAAAATTGCTAAGGTGTACCAGCTGATGCGAAACAAGCAAACAGCTCTATGAATGCTGATGCGCTGCATGATGATTCACAAAATGCCTTGCCGGTTAATTTTCAGGCAAATGTTAATGCTACCGCGAGCAATTCAGGTCAAGAACTGCTTGCTAAAGCGTCTAATGTCAATATCGCTAGTGCTGATCTGCAACTAAAGGTTGCTACTGATAAAATGGTTGCACGCAGAAATTTGCAACAGAACCGCGATGAAACCATTGCAGAAAAGATGCCAAGCATAGTCGCGAATCTCGCATACCGCGTACTTATCTATGGTCGTTGAATGATTCAGGATCACATATTGATCGCTTAGTTATTGAACATCGCGATAGTGATAGCGACGATGTAGAGGAACGCGTTATTTTAAACTCTGTTTATAATTCCAAGATTGCAAAAACGCCAAGAGAAGAAAGTGAATATTCTGATGATTCAAATAGCGCAGAAGAAGTTGTGAAAATTTCATATGTTAAGCGCAGATGAACGCCAACACCTTTTCCCCACCATGGGGATGAGGGTGAATCTTTTGATGCTGCACGCAGAGAAAATGCTCAAAACTTTCTAGTGGATGCTTTTAAGAGCATTTTTCCTAAATCAATGCAGCATAAGTTTGAGCAACCGAATTTTTTGCAAGATATGATAACTAAGTTTTGTGCGGAGAATGTTGATACTCGTACAAAAAGGGCGACAGAGATCACTACTGCTGTAGACAAGTTTCTCCAGCATATCTCTGATTATCCGATTGTTATACCGCCCATTGTGCTTGCTATGTTGGGAGTTTATTCTGGCTTAACTGATCCTTTGGATTTCTTACAATGGTTTGAGGGAGTTGTAAGCACTTATAATTGAGATGAACCGGTCGCGTGCCGAGTATTTTCCATGGTGCTGTAGGGGCCAACAAGGGAGTGGTTTCATAGTTTGCGAGCCCGCAGTATTATTGGCTTTATCGATCTTTGCAATAAATTTTTATTGCAGTTTCAGAACCTTTTACCGCAGAAGAAGACGCATATCGAATGCCATGACATCAAGCAGGGCAATAAGGAAACTTTATACGCGATAAACCTATGAATGTCAAAAGATACCACGTTTGAATGAGGATCAAAAAATCTCCGAGTTTTTGCATGCCATTAATCCGCAAAGACATCCAACGCTTATGCGACGTTTGAGAAGAGATGTTCTGCTAACTTTTGCTAAGGTGCTGCAAAAAACATATGGTTACATCAGAGGTGGAGAGGATAGTGCTATAACCCCCGCATGTGGATGGGGTAAGGATAAAAGTTGGCGGGATGATAATGATTCTTTTCGAGATGGAAAACAATGACAACTTTCGCGGTTCGGGATATCCAAGGCGAAACGGCACCGGTAGTTACCTGCATAATGACAGACATCAAGGTCAAGGTGATAATCATGGATATAACTGTCGCGATCGTTATTCTTCGCGGAAATGGAATAATGAATCTTTCAACATTATCCAAATGTTAACAAAGACGCCTAAGGAAATTCTTTTGCAAGAAAGAGTGGCGAAATCTTTTCTTGATCCTCAACCTTTAGCGGAAAATAGCAGGCGTGATAAGTCCAAGAGGGTTTTTCATTTTCCATGATGATTATGGTTATGATACTAACCGTTGTAGAGATTTGGCAGAATTAATTGCAGAGGCATTTGAGCAAGGTAAATTGGACCATTTGATAGCTCAAGGAGCTTGAAGTACTGTAAATGCGATTATCTTGCCAAATGCTTCACAAGTTCGAAATGCTGGGGCGTTTGTTCACGCTGATCGAAAAGCCCCCACAGTAAAGAATTTAGGGGTTAAAATGGTGAGTAAGAAAGAGAATTTGCGTGAAATTCAGGTTATTAATGTAGTGGAGGTTCAAAGCGAAATTTCAGTGTTCCAAGTATATGAACAATTCGCGAATTGGTAATGCCCCTTTATCACTTTCCCTCCTATAAACTTAAGCGCGTATCTTGATAAACAAGTGGTGGTTTCATGTCGCATTGCGAATACTGGCATTATGATAATGAAGGTGCATGTTGATATTGGTAGCAGTGTGGATGTAATGTATGAGCAGTGCTTCAACAAATTGCCTGCACGTGTTAAGGCTTTACTAAAACCCGCTGTGGTTTCGCTGGCTGGTTTTTCAAGAGAATCAACTTAGCCTATTGGTCTGTTGGAACAGCAAATTGAATTGGTAGATGATCGCGATGAACTACTAAAGCGGCAAGCCTTGTTAAACCTTTACGTAATGCGTAATCAATCTAGGTTTAACATGATTCTTAGGCGCACAGCTTTGCGCATGTTTGGCCCAATATCTTCTAGGTTGCATGGAATGGTGAAGTTTTCTACTTGAAGAGGCATTGGTACGCTAACTTCGGCGGTAATGGAACCAATATGCGCGATGATTACTGCTCGAGAGAGCATTGATGTTGAAGGGCATGCGGTGCTCACTGAATAAGAGTAAATGTTTGCCGTAAAAAAACATTTTAAGCAGGTGATTGGTAAATCATGTTTTAGTGAATATGTACTCTGTTACGTTGTTTTTATTAATGATTGTTATTTCTCGAAAAATGCGAATAAAAAGTAGTGAATTTGTGTTTTAGTGATTGTTTCTATACAAAGCAGAAAACACTGTGTGTGGCCACGCGTAGTGATAATTTGGCAGAATGCAAACGCTTAAATCTTACAACACTAAATGAAATTCTTATGCAAAACGCAACTAAGTGTTCGTAGAAATTCTAACATATATGGCATTATTTCGCTAAGTAATGATAAAGCCTACTTATGCAGTAACAATGAGGATATTTCACGAAATTTTAACTTTAAAGCCAAGTGATGAAACTGCCCACTTGTGTTAAGTGATAAATGTTGCGAAACGACAAAATTTCCTAAGTATTTAATCTTGCCATACTTAGATGCTTCGCAATGCTAATTAAATTACCTAAGGATCGTTTTGGCGGACTTAGAAGATTAATAATGTAGAAGTTTATACAAGTACAGATTGTTTCGCGAAAGTACATACTTATTATGTGCACAATAATAAAAGTTGGAAATTGCAAAGGACAAGTCTAGATTATGAATATATTGAATAAAGCGCTATATAAATAAACAAAGTTGCAACTGCGAAATATAAAAAGGTTCATTAATAAAGCGCGCGTTATAATACAAAAAGTGCAATATAAGATTGCGGTTACAAATGTACAAATTTCACAAACATACCACAGCTCGAGTGCCTTTGTAACCACCCAACCCGTTATCCATCCAAAAACGTGCCAAAAAAAAAATTTGTAACACAGTTCATCTGGACGGCGTCCAGTTGTGAAGACCAGGACGGCATCCAAGCCTTTTGGACGGCGTCCAAATGTACTAAAAGTTCCTGATCAGTTTGTCAAAGTTACGCGGGCGGAAAACCCGCTTTCCGACACTTTTAAACGAAAACACTTTCACAATATGTCAATATTAATTAAACTAAGAGTTTTCCACAATAAAACCGAGTTTTACAACACTGGGCCCACATCGAATCAAAATACCACAAGTGACCATTTCGACCCATTTTAGTTTATACAAAACATAGACCGAGCATGGTGATTGGGGATACACTACCCAATCCTAATCAAATCCAAAAGCACATCCTTTAAAGCAAACTATGCAAGTCCACTAGTCCCCACGCTTACCCGAGCCATCGTCTCCATGCAATCTATAAAAATGTAAACAACGAGAGGGTAAGCTAATGCTTAGTGAGTGAGAATATACTACATACATATATATGCATAAAATGGATATGCATCGCTAACACACAATTAGTAAAAACCTACCGTAATCCGAGCATAACTAAGCAAAGTTATACCTAACGTACCACCAAGCCAAATCCGTAGAATTAGCTACAACATACAATAAGTATATATACACATATACAAGATACATCCGAAGATACAATAAGGTTAACCCCTTAACCTTAAACCCATGAAGGTTGGCCGAACAACCCGAGCCTTAGTGAATTCGTACAACCCGAGATTCACTTCTTTCACCACTTCAACAACCGAGGACGGCCGTACTACCCGTGCCTTAATGAATTTGTACAACCCGAGATTCACTACCTCATCAATAAGATGACCGAACAACCCGAGCCATCATGAATCCGCACAACCCGAGATTCGCTACCTCATCAAAAACCCACATCAACGGGGTTACTCAACCGTAACTCAATACCAATCCCACTACATCGGAATTATATAACTCCATGTCACAAGTCCATGTGATAACGTACACACAAAGTGTGCACCTCGCCAAAGGTGGTCAACCAAAATGCACAACCGTGCTAATTGGACTTATTAAACAATCACATCAAATCCACCTATATGTGAAGTGAGTTCTATAACCGAGAACCACTTCACCCGACATCCTACACATACATATGCACATAGCATATTAACACTCACCTTGTCGTCTTGATGAATGAAACCGAATAATTCCGCAACACGCCAATGGAAAGTACCTATTCCATTATCACAATACAACAACACAATTAGGGTGGACTTACAAACCAATCCATATTGACCACTAGTGCAATTTCGACCCAAATGCACTTCCAAGCACAAACCGCGCCCAAACTAACCAATAATCACTAACACAAGTGAAAATGGTCCTAACACACCAATTTAACCCGAACACAAGTGTTAAACACTTGTCTTACCCAATTTGACACATAAACCCTAATTTTGACCCATTTCAAAATTAGTAACCAAACACTCCCAAAAGTGTTCCAAAACTTCCACAATCACTAAACCTAGTGATATAACCTAATATCAAAGCCTAAATATGGCCAAATCGTCAACCAACCCAAAACCCGCCAAGTGACAAGAATAACTAGTCACCATAAACCCACTTCATCATTTAAAAGGGTTTCACAACTAATTAAGCTTAAACCCTAACTTGAATATCAAATATAACAAATGAAATTCAGAGTTTGAACTTACCAATACTACCACAACATAGCCGTGAACGAGATGAACAACTTTAGAACCCGAGCTTTGACGAGAATCCGACTCCTTCTTCTCCAAATCAAGCTTTCTCTCACTAAAAATGAGTTTCTCTCACTAGGGTTTGAAGAGAGTGTTTGTGTGGGTGAATGAGATCCACAAATGGCCAATGGATCTGCTTTGAAAGCTCCAAACCGACACCTAAGTGAAATTACCAAATTGCCACTTTTTAAAATAAAACCAACAGCTGGCCCGTCAGCACATTTGGACGGTGTCCAGATTGTGGGACGGCGTCCAGCACAAAAGGACGGGACGGCAACCAGTAATTGGGACGGCCTCCCATTGAGCTGAAACAGGAAACAGGGTCTTACAACTCTCCCCCACTTAAATTGGATCATGTCCCCGTGATCTACATTACTTAACCAACCGAACCCATACTCCATGGTCCTCAAACATGTGTTCCAATCCGACTTTCACCACTTGTATCATAAACTCGATGGTTATTCCATGTAACACCCTGTTTTTGTTTATGATTTTGCAGTAGGTCGGGACGCCGTCCAGATAGGAGGGACGCCGTCCAGCAACAAAAGGTGGGACGCCGTCCTGATAGGGGGGACGCCGTCCAGAAACAAAAGGTGGGACGCCGTCCAAGATTCGGGACGCCGTCTAAACGGTCTGTCGAGCCAGCTGTTTTAATTATTTTAAAAGGGGTAAAATGGTAAAATCACTTAGATACCGGTTTGGAGCCTTTAAGGCTGGTTCCTTGGTCAATTGTGGATCATATTTCATCCTCACAAACACTCCCAACATTATCTAGAGAGAGAGGAGAAGTTTTAGAGAGAGAGAGGTGGATTTAGAGAAGAAGGAGTCGGATTCTCTCAAAAGCTCGGGTTCTAATGTTGTTCATCTCGCTCCTAGCTACGTTGTGGTGGTATTGGTAAGCTCAAACTCCGAATTTCATTTGTTAAATTTGATATTCAAGTTAGGGTTTTGAGTTAGTTTGTTGTGAAACCCTTTTAGGTGATGAAATGGGTTTATAGTGACTTGTTAATCTTGTCACTTGGCGGGTTTTGGGTCGGTTGACGATTTGGCCTTGTTTAAGGTTTGATGGTGAGTTTAATCACTAGGTTTAGTGATTATGGAAGTGTTGGAACACTTTTGCGTGTGTTTGGTTGCCTAATTTGGAAATGGGTCAAATTAGGGTTTTGGTGTCAAAATGGGTACGACACGTGTTTAACACTTGTGTTCAGGCTTAATTGGTGTGTTAGGACCATTTTCACTCGTGTTAGTGGATATTGGTTAGTTTGGGCGCGTTTCGTGCTTGGAAGTGCAAATGGGTCGAATTTGCACTAGGTGTCAATTGGGTTGGTTTGTAAGTCAACCCTAATTGTGTTGTTGTGTTTGTGATAATGGAATAGGTACTTTCCATTTGGCGCGTTGCGGATTACTTGGAAGCATTCATCAAGGCGACTAGGTGAGTGTTAATATCCTATATGCATATGTATGTGTAAGATGGGTGCGGGTCGGGTGAAGTGATTCTCGGCTATAGAGCTCACTTCACATATAGGTGGATTTGATGGACTTTTGTATGAGTCCAATTGGCACGGTTGTGCATTTTGATTGACCACCTTTGGCGAGGTACACGTTTTTGTGTACGTTATCACACGTGGTTGTGATTTGGATGTTATAACCCCAATGGCGAAGGGTTGATATTGTCGTGATGTGGATAACCTCGACGTGGTAGATTTTATAATCCCGTGACTGTGGGTTGAGTTGGAGAAGTGAATCGCGTGTAGTTCGGATTCACGATGACGCGTGTAGTTCGGTCATCTTATTGGAAATGAATCTCGTGTAGTTCGGATTCATGGTGACTCGTGTAATTCGGTCATCTTATTGAGGTAGTAATCTCGTGTGGTTTCGGATTACTAAGGCCCGTGTAGTTCGGCCAACCTCGATGTTGTGAAGATAGTAATCTCGTGTGGTTTCAGATTACTAAGGCTCGTGTAGTTCGGCCAATCTTCATTGTGGCGTTTGGTATTCGGTAATGGGTTAAGGGTTTAACCATATTCGTTTTATATTGTTATATATTAATGTATTGTTGTGTTGTAGCTAACCCTCCGGGTGTAGCTTATTGGCGTTGTTCACATCGTCGTTGGTGAATTTATACTTTGTTGATATCTTTAGCTTGTTGCTTAGAGATCGTACGGTATGCTTAGCTTAGCTTGCCTTATACTTGGATGCTTCAGTATGCGGTATTTGATATTTGTGTGGCGTGTCCATTTTATACATATATATGTATGTAGTATATTATCATTCACTAAGCGTTAGCTTACCCTCTCGTTGTTTACATTTTTATATATTGCACGGATGCGGTGGCTCGGGTAAGTGCGGGGACTAGTGGACTTGCGTAGTTGCTTTAGAAGACTTGCTTTTGGATTTGATTAGGATTGGGTAGCGTGTCCCCAATCCCATGCTCGGTCTATGTTTTTGTATAAACTAATGGGTCGAAATAGTCACTTGTGGTATTTTGGGACGATGTGGGCCTGGTGTCGTAAAACTCGGTTTTTATTGTGAAAAACTCTTAGTTTAAACTATTGTAATATATTGTGAAAGTGTTTTGGTTTAAAAGTGTCGGGAAGCGGGTTTTCGCCCGCGTGTGTTCAAAAAACTGATCAGGCTGTTTTAGTACATCTGGACGCCGTCCCAGATGTCTGGATGCCGTCCCAGTCTTAAGAGCTGGACGCCGTCCAAGCTTTTGGACGCCGTCCAGATCAACTGCTAAAGAAATTTTTTTTAAGGCACATTTTCGGAAGGTTAACGGGTTGGGTTGTAACAAGTGGTATCAGAGCATGGTCTAAGGGATTTAGGCGACTTGAGATAGGTGCCTAGATTTATACTTTTGTGTGTGCTTAATTTGTTGCGGGACTTGTAGGAGTAAGGGTTCGGAATAGGTTATAGTTAGTGCCTTGTTGTAGGTGGACTAACGTCGATATTGGTAATGCGGATATTATTAATATATTAATTGTGTTGTGATAATAATTCTCGCGTATGTGTATATCGCGTAGAATTTTGTTTGTGTTTGTTTATATCATTGAGCGAGGCGGTCATTGTACTAACGAGTTAATACGGCGTGTGTACGTAATAAGGACTTGCAAACCTTATTACGGGTGCAAATCGTGTCTAACAAGTGATGTACGACGAGTGTTGAGCAAGATGGGGCGGTGTTATGCGTGTTGTTTTATACGTTCATGGACTAATCGTTTTGCATTCTTTAAAATGACGACGCGAAACGAGATCGAGGCGAATGACAAGGATTTTAACTCTAGAGTTGCGGCCGCCGTTGCGGAGCAAATGAGTGCGTTTTGAGAAGAAATGGATAGGAGGTATTCCAAATTTCGAAATAGTGGTGAAATGAAGCATTGTCTTAAGAGCTTCATGAGAACTAAACCTCCGATGTATGACGGGAAACCGGATCCTTTGATAAGCACAACTTGGATCTTGGTTGTCGAAGGGTGTTTTCGTACTATTGAATGCCCTCCTGAGAAGAGGACAAGACTCGCTACTAGTTTGTTGCGGGGTAGGGCGAAGGATTGGTTGGATGGTAAGATTGATCTTGTCGGTGGTGAACCGTTTATGGCGTTATCGTGGGACGAATTTAAGAAGGAATTCTTCGAGGAGTTCTGGACTTCAGCCGATTTATCGGAAATGCGTAATGAGTTACGAAATTTGCAACAGGGTTCTATGGACTTGAATACTCTCAAGACGACCTTTATGGCGAAGGCTCGTTTTTGCCCGAAGTATTTGGGGAATGATAATTTGTTGATGCAAGATTTCTATCGAACCTTGAATGCTGACTTGAAGAATAAGATTAGACGGGGTAACGCAAAATCGTTTGCGGAATTATTCGTCGTGGCTAGAGGTTTCGAGTCGTATACGTGATCAAAGATTGGTGAACCTTCAAGTGAGAGAAGGGTTGTTTCGTATGGTGCTCCGAGTAAGAGGACTAAGGGTCCGAGTGTGAGCACGGGTGGTACGCGGACGGGTATACCGGATTTTAGTGCATCTAGATGTTACAATTGTGGCATGAGGGGTCACAAGTCTTGGGAATGTTCGGTACCAAAGAGTGATGGCATGGTGTGCTTTCATTGCCAAGAAGAAGGACATCGTAAGTCGGAGTGTCCCAAGTTAGCGAGGACAGGTGCGGCAAGGAGACGTTAAGGTACATTTCATTTTAATAAATATGTCCTTTGATTATTTATTATGTGCCGTTGAGTTGAGTTTATTAGATGCATTATGTTGTGCATGTTATTGATATGGGTGACGTTCCTAATGGAAGTACCCTATGGTGACGTTTCGATTGCGTAAGACTTGGTGCAACCAAGCATTCCTTAGTATTGGGAATTGTTTCTACCAAGCCATGGAAATGGGTTTTGGTGTTCGATTATTAAGCGCGTGTTCGCTATAGTGTGGAAGTTGATGAACTATGAGGTTCGTCGGGTGGTTGGAACCCTTGAAATCGAGTGTTTTGAATCTCGATGTATGTTGGTAATGGAGTTTATATGACGCGACATTAGGTGCCTCTTTTATACCTACTAGCGTGGTGTTCAACTCCGATTGTGTTGCGGTTACATTGTACTTAGGGTACCGAAGTGAAACCCTTAGGTACATGAGTGACTAGGTGGAAATTGACAAACTAGAGCATTTGGATGATTGCGAGGGTGTGGTTTGTGTAATTGTAGTACACTTTTCGTTCGAAGTGTTTGAGGATTGATTTAAATCCTTCGTGTGCTCTCGGTTGGAGCAAGATGTGGTGATGGGTCGTGTGAACCCAATTGTTGGTAAAGTCTACCTTTGGTAGCATGGTACAGTTGTACGAGATGCGGTTATGTGATGTAGTCCCAAGTGGGGGAGTTACACTCCCGCCCAAGGAAGTTTTAGTGTGAGATTTCGGATGACGTTTTAGTAAGATCCGAAAATTGTGTTGGGACCTAGTTTGGTCGATTTGTGGTAGGTTAAAATTTCGGATAAATTGTACTTATGGTTTGGATTTGAATTATCACCGAGGTGGTAATGTGGTAAATCTCATTGAGAGATAATGGACGTGTTTGGTGAGCAAGGTGAAATCCTTCGGTTAAAGGAGGTGTGTCGGATTCTCTTTTAGAGAATTATTGTTTTGTGCCTAAGTTTGATATAGGTGGTTCTTGCTCGAGTGTGTGAATGGTTAGTGGTATCTGTTAGGATTCACTATGGCGTAGCAGAGCGCGATGTTACGCTACTCGTCGTTCGAGGCCAAAAGGGCGTTGATTGATGAAGCATGACTTTCGGAGTCCGCTGACTTCATCATGGTATTGGTGATTGATGAAGCATGACCTTTAGGGTCCGCTGACTTCATCATGGGAGTATGCGATTGGTGGAGCATGACCTTCGGGGTCCGCTGACTTCATCATGAGCGAGGTGTTATATCGGTGGAGCATGACCTTCGGGGTCCGCTGACTTCATCCGGTGTTGAGATTGGTGAAGCATGATCTTCGGGTCCGCTGACTTCATCATGGTAGTGGATCGCGTGTGTTTTCGGATTCACGATGACGCGTGTGGTTTCGGTCATCTTATTGTGGAAGTGAATCTCGTGTAGTTCGGAATTACAAATGACTCGTGTGGTTTCGGTCATTGTGTTCAGGAGTGGGTCTCGTGTAGTTCAGATTCACAAATGACTCGTGTAGTTCGGTCATTCCTCTGGGATAGTGACTCTCGTATAGTTCGGATTCACTATGGCGCGTGTAGTTCGGCCATTCCCGATTGTTGTTGTGGTGAAGGTAGTGAGTCGCGTGTAGTTCGGATTCACTAAAGTGCGTATGTTTTCGGCCAGCCTTCGTATTGTTGGATGTGTGAGCACCAATGGGAAATTCGAGTACCATCTCCGTGTGCGATTGGATATGCGTTGTCCATGAGTTAGTGTTATATGTCGTTGTACACTAACGGATGTTGTATGATCTATCGGTTGTTTGATGCACCGATGGTGGGGTCATGAGGACCATGTTGTGGTATGATTAGTGATACGATAGCCGTGTTTCGCTCACGTGATGTTACGGGTGTGACGATCGTTGATTTTGTACACCTTGGGATCTAGAGTTGCCATGATCGTTTTGGGCGCTATCGGTTTAAACCGTTTGTTATGAAGTTACGGTAGTTGCGTATTGGTCGTATTGCGCACTACAAAGGATGTTTAGTGGTAAGTGTAATCCGTAAGGATTCATGTGGTTCGGTCTTCATCGTTTCAGATTGTTGACTTTAGGATTGAGACTTGGTTGCTTCTAGCATTGTACCTGTAATGGTACGCTGAAGGGTTGATATCACGGTCCGAGAGTGGTTGAGTTTTCCCGATGATAGGGAGTGAGCATGGTTTTAGTGCTCGGATAGTGGGTTTGATAAATCGCTGGAGACGATTTTAGTTGTTAAAGGTGATTCCTTGGGAAGAGTTGACTAGGAAAGTCGGATTGGGACTTATGTTGAGGACCGTGGAGTGTGGTCCGTTTGGTTAAGTGACGAGGATCATGAGGACGTGATCGATTCTAAGTGGGGGAGAGTTGTAACACCCTGTTTTTGTTTCTAATTTTGCAGTAGGTCGGGACGCCGTCCAGATAGGAGGGACGCCGTCCAGCAACAAAAGGTGGGACGCCGTCCCGATAGGGGGACGCCGTCCAGAAACAAAAGGTGGGACGCCGTCCAAGATTCAGGACGCCGTCCAAACAGTCTGTCGAGCCAGCTGTTTTAATTATTTTAAAAGGGGTAAAATGGTAAAATCACTTAGATGCCGGTTTGGAGCCTTCAAGGCTGGTTCCTTGGTCAATTGTGGATCATATTTCATCCTCACAAACACTCCCAACATTATCTAGAGAGAGAGGAGAAGTTTTAGAGAGAGAGAGGTGGATTTGGAGAAGAAGGAGTCGGATTCTCGCAAAAGCTCGGGTTCTAAAGTTGTTCATCTCGCTCCTAGCTACGTTGTGGTGGTATTGGTAAGCTCAAACTCCGAATTTCATTTGTTAAATTTGATATTCAAGTTAGGGTTTTGAGTTAGTTTGTTGTGAAACCCTTTTAGGTGATGAAATGGGTTTATGGTGACTTGTTAATCTTGTCACTTGGCGGGTTTTGGGTCGGTTGACGATTTGGCCTTGTTTAGGGTTTGATGGTGAGTTTAATCACTAGGTTTAGTGATTATGGAAGTGTTGGAACACTTTTGGGCGTGTTTAACACTTGTGTTCGGGCTTAATTGGTGTGTTAGGACCATTTTCACTCGTGTTAGTGGATATTGGTTAGTTTGTGCGCGTTTCGTGCTTGGAAGTGCAAATGGGTCGAATTTGCACTAGGTGTCAATTGGGTTGGTTTGTAAGTCAACCCTAATTGTGTTGTTGTGTTGGTGATAATGGAATAGGTACTTTCCATTTGGCGCGTTGCGGATTACTTGGAACCATTCATCAAGGCGACTAGGTGAGTGTTAATATCCTATATGCATATGTATGTGTAGGATGGGTGCGGGTCGGGTGAAGTGATTCTCGGCTATAGAGCTCACTTCACATATAGGTGGATTTGATGGACTTTTGTATGAGTCCAATTGGCACGGTTGTGCATTTTGGTTGACCACCTTTGGCGAGGTACACGTTTGTGTGTACGTTATCACACGTGGTTGTGATTTGGATGTTATAACCCCAATGGCGAAGGGTTGATATTGTCGTGATGTGGATAACCCCGACGTGGTGGATTTTATAATCCCGTGACCGTGGGTTGAGTTGGAGAAGTGAATCGCGTGTAGTTCGGATTCAGGATGACGCGTGTAGTTCGGTCATCTTATTGGAAATGAATCTCGTGTAGTTCGGATTCATGGTGACTCGTGTAGTTCGGTCATCTTATTGAGGTAGTAATCTCGTGTGGTTTCGGATTACTAAGGCTCGTGTATTTCGGCCAACCTCGATGTTGTGAAGATAGTAATCTCGTGTGGTTTCGGATTACTAAGGCTCGTGTAGTTCGGCCAATCTTCATTGTGGCGTTTGGTATTCGGTAATGGGTTAAGGGGTTAACCTTATTTGTTTTATATTGTTATATATTAATGTATTGTTGTGTTGTAGCTAACCCTCTGGGTGTAGCTTATTGGCGTTGTTCACATCGTCGTTGGTGAACTTATACTTTGTTGATATCTTTAGCTTGTTGCTTAGAGATCGTACGGTATGCTTAGCTTAGCTTTCCTTATACTTGGATGCTTCGGTATGCGGTATTTGATATTTGTGTGGCGTGTCCATTTTATACATATATATATGTATGTAGTATATTATCATTCACTAAGCGTTAGCTAACCCTCTCGTTGTTTACATTTTTATAGATTGCACGGATGTGGTGGCTCGGGTAAGCGCGGGGACTAGTGGACTTGCGTAGTTGCTTTAGAAGACTTGCTTTTGGATTTGATTAGGATTGGGTAGCGTGTCCCCAATCCCATGCTTGGTCTATGTTTTTGTATAAACTAACGGGTCGAAATAGTCACTTGTGGTATTTTGGGTCGATGTGGGCCCGGTGTCGTAAAACTCGGTTTTTATTGTGAAAAACTCTTAGTTTAAACTATTGTAATATATTGTGAAAGTGTTTTGGTTTAAAAGTGTCAGGAAGCGGGTTTTCGCCCGCGTGTGTTCGAAAAACTGATTAGGCTGTTTTAGTACATCTGGACGCCGTCCCAGATGTCTGGACGCCGTCCCAGTCTTAAGAGCTGGACGCCGTCCAAGCTTTTGGACGCCGTCCAGATCAACTGGTCCAGAAATTTTTTTTAAGGCACATTTTCGGAAGGTTAACGGGTTGGGTTGTTACATTCCATTTACCAAACATACACACGTGCACGCATTTTGAGACATGCAATGCAAGCAACATCCAAAATCTACCACAACCGCTTAACATACGCGGAAACATCTTGTTTCCTTCCAATTTCTCTAGGCAATTCTTCCCAACGAATCACCTTTAACACTAAATCGTCATCCGCGATTTATCAAATCCACAAATCCGAGCACTAAAACTCGCTCAATCCCTCAAATCGGGAAAAACTCAACCAATCTTGTACCGAGATATCAACTCCTAGCGTACCCATACCAAGTACATTGCTAGTAACAACCACGTACCAAAATAAAGTCAACCATCTAACCGATAAAGACCGAAAAGAATCGAATCCTTACGGATAACACATCCCACTTAACAATCCTTGTAGTGCGCAAACACGTCTATTACGCAACTAACGTAACATTATAAGCAAACGGCTAACCGACAGCGCCCAAAACGAATATAGCAACCGAAATCTCAAGGTGTACAAAATCGACTATTGTCACACCCGAAACGACATGTGAGCAAAACACGGCTATCGCATCACTAATCACACAACATGGTCCTCACGACTCCACCATTGGTATATAAAACAACCAATAGTTCACAATACTAAGCACACCAACATGGCCAAAACAACCCGAGCCTAAACACATATGGAGGATGGTCGAAACAACCTGAACCTTAGTGAATTCGCAACAACCCGAAATTCACCAACCCAATCCATATTTCCCACAATGAAATGACCGCACAGCCCGAGTCATCTTGAATACGTGCAAACCGATATTCACTACCTCCACCACATAGTATAACCGAGGATGGTCGTACAACCCAAGCCTTAGTGAATCCGAACTACCCGACATTCATTACCTCAAACTATGAGTCCAACCAACAGGGAAAATAGTACTACCCGAAATATTGTGAATACGAACAACCCGATATTCACGTCCCAAACCACACGCAAAGAATGGTACTCCCATTCCCCATCGGTACTCGAATTTCTCGATAACGTTATACCATACCGATATCACACTACACCCATGATGAAGTTAGCAGACCGAATCAACGGCCATAACCCACCAATTACATACGCTCTTTTGGCCTCAATCAACGAGTAGTGCAACATCGCGCACTGCTACACTATAGTGAATCCTAATGGATTACACTAATCATTCACCACAAATGAAGTATATACGCATCCTTAATATCATTCCACACTGCCTGGAATTTCCGCACCCGAATCATACGCACACGCGAACATCGCTATCACGATCGAGCAAGAACCACCTATATCGCACATAGGCACAAAACAATAATTCTCTAGAAGAGATTCCGACACACACATCCCTTAACCGAGGGATTTCACTTTGCTCATCAAATACGCCCATTATCTCTCAACGAGATTCACCACATTACCACCTCGGTGAGAATTCAAATCCGAAACCATAAGTACAATTTAACCGAAATTGTACTCCACTACAAATCGACCAAAACTAGGTCCCGACACTAATTTCGGATCTACTAAGAGCATTATCCGAAATCTCACACTAAAACCTCCTCGTGCGGGAGTGTAACTCCCCCTTGGAACTATGTTCCATAACCGCATCACCGTGGTAACATCATCCGTGATAATTACCACTTTCCGACATACGTGACCAATTTCTCCATCGGTCGTAATACTCGAATCCTCACGAATTCATTTCGTACATTAGAAATTAACGCACACCGTCACCGGTTGGCTTTATTTAAACACGACACAAAACCAGCACAACACACCTTGTACAATCGTACAATTCTACTGAAAGGTAGACTTTTCTACAATTGAGTTCACACGACCCATCACCACATCTTGCTCCAACCTTGAGCATACGAAGGATATTTTTTTTTAACCTATCCTTCGTCACTTCGAACGAAGAATTCACCACAAATTACACAAACTTTATTATTGCAATCCTCCGATTGCCATAACTTGTCACATGTCCACCTAGTCACTCATGTACCTAAGGATTTCTCTCCGGTGCCCTAAGCACAATGTAACCGCAACACCATCGGAGTCGAATACCACGCTAGTAGTTATGAAAGAGGCACCTAACATCACGTCACGTAGACTCCATTACCAACATACACATCGAGATCAAACACTCGATCTTTAGGGTCTTATCCGCCCGATAAACCTCATGGTTCACCACCCCAAGCACAAAAGCGAACACGCTCTTAACAACCGAACACCAAATCCCATTCCCATGGCTTGGTAGAAACGTTTCCCAAACACTAAGGAATGCTTGGTTACACCAAGTCTTACGCCCTTTGTCAGCCAATCAAAACGTCACCATAGGGAAATTCCACTAGGAACGTCACCCATGAAAAAATATGTACAACACAACGCTTTAACAAACTCGTACACACCGACACATAATAAATATTCAAAATACATATTTATAAAAATGAAGCGTACCTTAACGTCTCCTTGCGGCACTCGTCGCCGCCAACTCGGGACAATCCAGCTTGTGATGTCCATCTTTATGGCAATAGTAGCACATTCTGTCATCATTTCTCGGCATTGTGCACTCCCATAACTTGTGGCCTCTAACACCACAATTGAAACATCTAGGCGCACGAGAACTCGTCGTGTCTTTGTCCACATTACCCGTAGTCGCACTTGCACCCTTATTTTTCTTACTTGGGGCGCCGTACGAATCAACCTATCTCTTACTCGAAGCATTATCGGCTATCTCCCAAGGATATGGCTCAAAACCCTTAGCCACGGCAAATAGCTCGGAAAACGAGTTCACTTGCCCAAGGCTGATCTTCCCACGTAACTCATCATTTAAAGCCTTACGAAAGTCTTGCATCAACAACCTTTCGTTATTCACATACTCGGGGCAAAATCGCGCCTTAGACATAAAGGTAGCCCGTAGAGTATTTAGGTCCATAGACCCTTTGTCTCAACATGCGTATCTCCTCACGCATTCTTGTCAAGTCGGCTTGCGTTCGGAATTCTTCAAAGAATTCCTTCTTAAAATTGCCCCATGACAAACTCATGAACGGTTCTTCGCCGACCGTATCAATCTTACCATCCAACCAATCTTTCGCACCATCTCACAACAAACTAGTAGCGATTCTCGTCTTCTTATCTGGAGGACACTCACTTGTACGAAAACATCCTTCGATCGCCGAGATCCAACGAGTACTCACTAACGGATCCGGTTCCCCATGATACATAGGAGGTTTAGTCGCTCGAAACTCCTTATAACTAAACTCCTTCTTACCATTACCCCGAGGCTCAATAATCCTTCTTTCGAACTCTTATCGAATTGTTTTCACATGTTTTGCAACCTCGGCCTCAACCCTAGCCGCAAACTCATCGTCATTCGTCTCGATCTCGTTTCGCGTCATCATTCTAAGGAATGCAAACAATTAGTGCACAAACGTATAAAACCACACGCACCAAACCATCCCATCTTGCTCAACACTCGTCGTACATCACTTATTAGACATGATTTGCACCCGTAATAAGGTTTGCAAGTCCTTATTACGCACACACGCCGTATCAACTTATTAGTACAACGACTATCTTGCTTGATGATATTCGCAACACAAACAATAACAAAACACAACGCAATAGTATATTAATAATATTCGCATATTAATATAAACGTTAGCCCACCTACAATTAAGGCACTAACCAAATTCCCATTCTGACCCGTACTCCCTACAAGTCCCGCAACAAATAAGTGCACACAAAAATCTAAGTCTAGGCACCTATCTCAAGTCACCTAAATCCCTTAGACCATGCTCTGATACCACTTGTAACGACCCAACCCGTTATCCATCCAAAAACGTGCCATAAAAAAATTTGTAACACAGTTCATCTGGACCGCGTCCAGTTATCTGGACCGCATCCAGTTGTGAAGACCAGGACGGCGTCCAAGCCTTTTGGATGGCGTCCAAATGTACTAAAAGTTCCTGATCAGTTTGTCAAATTTACGCGGGCGGAAAACCCGCTTCCTGACACTTTTAAACGAAAACACTTTCACAATATGTCAATATTAATTAAACTAAGAATTTTCCACAATAAAACCGAGTTTTACAACACGGGCCCACATCGACTCAAAATACCACAAGTGACCATTTCGACCCATTTTAGTTTATACAAAACATAGACCGAGCATGCTGATTGGGGATACGCTACCCAATCCTAATCAAATCCAAAAGCACATCCTCTAAAGCAAACTACGCAAGTCCACTAGTCCCCACGCTTACCCGAGCCATCGTCTCCATGCAATCTATAAAAATGTAAACAACGAGAGGGTAAGCTAATGCTTAGTGAGTGAGAATATACTACATACATATATATGTATAAAATGGATACGCATCGCTAACACACAATTAGTAAATACATATCGTAATCCGAGCATAACTAAGCAAAGTTATACCTAAAGTACCAGCACCCAAATCCATAAGATTAGCTACAACATACAATAAGTATATATACGCATATACAAGATACATCTGAAGATATAACAAGGTTAACCCCTTAACCTTAAACCCATGAAGGTTGGTCGAACAACCCGAGCCTTAGTGAATTCGTACAACCCGAGATTCACTTCCTTCGCCACTTCAACAACTAAGGACGGCTGTACTACCCATGCCTTAGTGAATTTGTACAACCCGAGATTCACTACCTCATCAATAAGATGACCGAACAACCCGAGCCATCATGAATCCGCACAACCCAAGATTCGCTACCTCATCAAAACCCACATCATCGGGGTTACTCAACCGTAACTCAATACCAATCCCACTACATCGGGATTATATAACTCCATATCACAAGTCTATGTGATAACGTACACATGAAGTGTGCACCTCGCCAAAGGTGGTCAACCAAAACGCACAACCGTGCCAATTGGACTTATTACACAAGCCCATCAAATCCACCTATATGTGAAGTGAGTTCTATAACCGAGAACCACTTCACCCGACCCGCACCCATCCTACACATACATATGCACATAGGATATTAACACTCACCTTGTCGTCTTGATGAATGCAACCGAACAATTCCGCAACACGCTAGGGTGGACTTAGAAACCAACCCATATTGACCACTAGTGCAATTTCTACCCAAAAGCACTTCCAAGCACAAACCGCGCCCAAACTAACCAATAATCACTAACACAAGTGAAAATGGTCCTAACACACCAATTGAACCCGAACACAAGTGTTAAACACTTGTCTTACCCAATTTGACACATAAACCCTAATTTTGACCCATTTCAAAATTAGTAACCAAACACACCCTAAAGTGTTCCAACACTTCCACAATCACTAAACCTAGTGATTTAACCCAATATCAAAGCCTAAATATGGCCAAATCGTCAAGAATAACAAGTCACCATAAACCCACTTCATCATTTAAAAGGGTTTCACAACTAATCAAGCTCAAACCCTAACTTGAATATCAAATCTAACAAATGAAATTCGGAGTTTGAACTTACCAATACTACCACAATGTAGCCATGAACGAGATGAACAACTTTAGAATCCGAGCTTTGGCGAGAATCCAACTCCTTCTTCTCCAAATCAAGCTCTCTCTCTCTCACTAAAAATGAGTTTCTCTCACTAGGGTTTGAAGAGAGTGTTTATGTGGGTGAATGAGATCCAAAAATGGCCAATGGATCAGCTTTGAAAGCTCTAACCTGACACCCAAGTGAAATTACCAAATTGCCCCTTTTTAAAACAAAACCAACAGCTGGCCCGTCACCACATTTGGACAGCGTCCAGATTGTGGGACGGCGTCCAGTAATTGGGACGGCATCCCATTTAGGTGAAACAGGAAACAGGGTCTTACAGCCTTAATGTCTTCGAAAGTTACATTCGCTTTCCGGCTAATCTCCTCTAAAGCCGTAATTGTAACCTTTTCGACCTCCTTAGCCAGTAATTCCTGCGCCTCTCCTGTTGGGCATATTTCTTTGGTGATGTAAGCAGGAAGTGGTTGCGAAAGATCACCAAGTTGGCAAAGCAGGTCATACCACTCACAGCAAGTGGCGAGCTTAGATGCTTGAGCATATACCTTGAACTTTTCGATCACCGGCGCGGAGTCCATAACTTTATCGCCAAACTCGGGCATATACTTGACAAGTTGCGAAAACTGCTTTTCCGCAAATTCCGCTTTATTTTTAGCGCGGAATTTTCATTTTGAGACTGTTTGAGCGCATCTTCAGCCTTCTTCAATTGAAGCTCTAGCTTTTGAATCTTTTTGCGCTGAGCTTAAACAATTGCGCATTTCTTGTCATAGTGGTCCGAGATAGTGTTGAACCGTTCGACATTGTCTACCGTTAAGCAAATGGCATTAAAACAGTTGTTTATTGGCTGTCTTTCGGCTTCAGCGAATGAAATTTCGCAATATTTAGCGTGCACACTCCTTGGAACAAACTTGCAGAGTTTTCGGTAGAGTTTGTTGGCATACTCTTCCTCTGCAGCTTCTGCACCATCTTCATCGCGGTTTGATGTTTTAGTTTCTGAGGGAAGGTTAAAGTCTTTGTTGCCAGGAGTTTCAAAAATGCCTTCAAGGATATCCCCACCAATGTTATATAACTTCTCTGGCTCTTCAGCAGAATCTGAAAGAATAACTAAAAACGGATAAGAAGATAAAATGAATTAATGAGCG